>NC_048233.1:85048439-85144745 GCF_002007445.2 Ailuropoda melanoleuca | reverse complement strand
TATATATATATATATATTTATTTATTTATATTTAAAGATTTTATTTATTTTTTGACAGAGAACACAAGCGGAGGCGGGGGGGTGGCAGGCAGAGGGAGAGGGAGAAGCAGGCTTCCGGCTGAGCAGTGACCCTGATGTGGGGCTTGATCCCAGGACTCTGGGATCATGACCTGAGCTGAGGGCAGACACTTAACTGATTGAGCCACTCAGGCTCCCCAGGACCGGGTGACATTTAATATTAGTTCTCCACACTCTCTAAGCCCAAACTAACCCTCCATCCCCTTCTGGGATTTCCTCAATTCCCTTAAACTCTCTCTTCCCTGCTTCTCTCCCCAGCTGGGAACACCTTGCAGAACAACGTCTCTTTCTCATCTGTCTTTCCACTAGAGTGCGAGCTCCAAGCAGGCAGCACTATGCCTAATGCGTCTAGTCTATTCATGCATCTTCTCGCTGGGCCCCGGAACACTGCTGTGAAAGCTTGAAGGAACCAAAGAACAGCCCTACACCCCGCACCTTGCTTTTGTGGTACCGAATGCTTGCGTGTTTGTGTTAGATCCCCACAACAGGGACGGCAGTGCCAGTCCAGGGGATATTACCTTCCATTTGGTTGATGAGCGGAGGAGCCTCAAAGAGACAACTGAGCTGTGAACTCAGGCTCTAAAACCAATTGTTAACTATTGTCATTCCCAGGCCAGCATCCTTTTCCCTCCCTAAACATCCCCAAGACCTAAGAGGATTATTCCAAGACTGCCTCTCCGCCCGCGTGTCCACAGACCGACCGAACTGCTCCGAGGCTGCAGAGTACCCTGCCGACCCCTCTTCCCCCNCCCTCCCTCGACTTCCCTCCCCCGCCCCTCCTCCCCTCCCTCTCCAGCTTTGGCGAAGAAGACTCGCCTGCACAGCCGGCTCGCCCCACGTGCCTCGCGTAAATAAGAGAGTGCGCACGCGCACCGGGCCCGCGTCCATTGGCCGGCGCCCCGCCGCCCCGGGAGCAGGGGGAGGGACGCCTGCCCCTCTGTCCGTGGGCAGCTGCGCCCCGTCAGTTGGTCAGCGCGTCTGTCGGTCGGTGGGTCCGGGCCTCCGGCTTCGCCCTCGCCATGGCACCCTGGCTGCCGCTGCTGTCGCTGCTGGGGCTGCTCCTGGGCGCCGATCCCGCCCCGCCCCGCCAGGCAGCCGACGTTCAGGCCCGGGAGGCGGCGTACCCGGAGCTGCTGGGGCCCGCCCGGTTCGCCCTGGAGATGTACAACCGCGGCCGGGCAGCCGGGACGCGGGCGACGCTGGGGGCGGTGCGCGGTCGCGTCCGCCGGGTGAGGACGCGCCGGGGGGTGGGGGCTTCCCGGTGCGGGTGCGCGGGGGCTCTGGTCGGAGGGTTGGGAACTTTGGCCTGGACCCCGGGTGGGGGCGCTAGACGCCGGAGAGACGAACTTCTGGTGGTCGGGAAAGGGAAGGGGGGGCTGAGGAGGGAGTGGATGTGCTTGCCTCACCCGCCCCCCCATCCAGGCGGGCCAGGGGTCGCTGTACTCCTTGAAGGCGACCCTCGAGGAGCCTCCCTGCAACGACCCCACGGTGTGCCAGCTCCCTGTGTCCAAGAAGACCCTGGTGAGTGATAGGGCTCCTGTGATTTCCCCGCCCCCATGATGAGTTTGGGTCAAGTGATGAGGCAGCAACTACCCCAGCCTGAGTCACTTTCCAGGCTCTAAGGGCCAGAGACAAATGCTCTAAGAGGGGGCATGACAGGGTGCTGACTTCGCCTCACTCTGCACCGTGGGGGTGATTGCCTTGGAGGTGGTCTTCACATGAGGCCCTTCCAGCTCCATCTTGCCAAGGCCTTGCTCCCATCCCAGCCCCCAGACTGGCTTCCTCCTCTCCCTTCAGCTCTGCAGCTTTGAAGTCCTGGATGAGCTAGGAAAACACATGCTGCTGAGACGGGACTGTGGCCCAGTGGATACCAAGGTTACAGGTGCTGGGATAGCCCAAGGATGCTGGCATAGTTCAGACCAGACTTCACTCAGGGTTCAGCCTTGATTTCTTCTCTGTTCCAACCCTATTCAGATGACAAAAATGAGACTTTGAGTTCAGTCCTTCCACTGTTGAACAAGGAACCCCTGCCCCAGGTGAGGAGCCCATTTCCATCTGGCAACTGGCTGCTGCTTTATTTCCTCTTCTCTTTCCCTCCCTTTGGCGTGGGCTCCCTGGTGAATCCGAGAAGGACTCCTTGTAAAGACCCCTGTGCCCTTTCCAGGATTTTTCTGTGAGAATGGTTTCAATCTTCAAAGAGTTCGTTACCACCTATAATCGGACGTATGAGTCGAAGGAGGGTGAGGACCCAGACTTGGCTGTGTCTGTCCCATTTAGATCAGGACCTTCCCCCCACTTGGTACCTTGGTGTTGGAGAGGGGAAGGACACAAGAGGCAGTGCATCCATTCAGGGACCCCTGAAACCCCCAAGTTCTTGCCCAGCCTCACAGGACTAGACTGATACCTCAGGTACCTGGCCCCTTCTCCCATCTGATTTTCTTGGTCAGAGAGCATGGGTCTTCATCATTCTGGATAGAATGGGATGGGGCAAAGGCCAGATTTTCTCTGCTGATGCCTCCACCTCCCTAGCATGGTAGTCTTTTCCCATGACCCTGTCTGAGGATGCCCTTTGGAGCCGATTTTGGTTCTGCCTTCACTCCTGGGATACCATCAATTCATTGTGGCCCCAAAAGTTGTTCCCACCTCCCACTCATCACTTGCAGGTCTGGACCTCCCCCCACCTCCAGCCCGCCCCAGAGTTCTGTCCTTGAAAAGAGCTGCAAGCCCGATCCAGAGCCCACCTACTCCCCAGGGAAGCCTGTGCTTGTTAGTCCCTTCTATGATCTGCCTGGGGTCCAAGCCTTTCCTCTCCTGCTCCTTGGTTCTCAGAAGCCGAGTGGCGCATGTCTGTCTTTTCCAACAACGTGATGAGAGCGCAGAAGATCCAGGCACTGGACCGTGGCACGGCTCAGTATGGGATCACCAAGTTCAGTGACCTCACAGGTAGAAGTGGTGGCCAGAGCCCTCATGGAGCCTGAAAGAGTCAGGGTCTGCTCCCAAGGCCCCTGATCAGGGCTGCCTTATACTGCCCCCCACCATCCCCTGCCCACCTTTGCCCACAGAGGAGGAGTTCCGTACCATCTACCTGAATCCCCTCCTAAGAGAGAACCGTGGCAAGAAGATGGACTTAGCCAAGTCCATTGGCGACTCTGCCCCACCCGAGTGGGACTGGAGGAATAAGGGGGCTGTCACCCAAGTCAAGGACCAGGTTGGACCCCTAAGAGGCAATGGTGGGATATGAGGACTATACAGGGATTGGGAGGGAACTCAGCCCTGACTCTGCCCCTTTCTTGCAGGGCATGTGTGGCTCCTGCTGGGCTTTCTCAGTCACCGGCAATGTGGAGGGCCAGTGGTTCCTAAAACGGGGGGCCCTGCTCTCCCTCTCTGAGCAGGGTGAGCATCGCACTCGACGCCCCTGCCCCCAGCCCAGCCCCTCCAGAGGGCTCCTCAGGACCAGCCTTCTGTCTCCTAGAGCTCTTGGACTGTGACAAAGTGGACAAGGCCTGCCTGGGTGGCTTGCCCTCCAACGCCTACTCAGCCATAAAGACTCTGGGTATGCATTCATGGGATCGGGAGGGGCAGTGGGAGTCAGTGCTAACTGGGTTCAGGTCTTAATGCTGACCCTTAATGACCTTGAGCAAGTCAGCTCTTTGATTTCATCTGTGAAAAGGGGCTCATCTTGCCCACTTCACAGAATTGCTCTGAGTATCAAGTGAGGAGATAATATGTAAAGTCCTTGGTGCATAGCAGGGGTCTTGGTGTTTTTGCTGCTTGGAGGTCCATATTTCTGTAATACCACTAAGCCAGGTAGCAACACACCTTGTCCTTGAGAGGAGGTGTTGACTTAAGCTGGCAATTCAGTTCAGCGGTGGGCTTCAGTGGCCCAGGGATGAAGGGCTGAGGGACTGGGGTGACCGTCCAGAGACCGGGAGCCATGCAGGGTCTGGGTTACACTGGGAGCGGACTGTCTGAGCAGGACAAGCAAGCCAAGGTGAAGAGTCCTGGGAGTGCTGGGATGAGTAAGGATCAGAAGTTGGGCATCGAGTCCCGTCTCAGCCCCACTTCTCCCTGGTTCCTCCCTCAGCTCTCTTAGTGTCTGTTTTGTCATTTCTAGAGGGAGGCTGCTGTTCTGATGGCACGGCCTTGGTCTGGGGTGGATGAGAACCTTGAGACCTCACAGAAGGGGCTTGGGTGTAGCCCCTGGCAGGAGAAGACGAGTGTATGGTACACAGGAGTCCATATTTTCTCTCCCCACCCCCCCACCCCCACCATTCCCCAGGAGGGCTGGAGACAGAGGACGACTACAGCTACCGTGGCCACGTGCAGACCTGCAGTTTCTCCTCAAAGAAGGCCAGGGTCTATATCAACGACTCTGTGGAGCTGAGCCAGAATGAGCAGAGTGAGTAAGGGCCAGGATGAGGGTGGGGACAAGCCAGGTAGGGCTAGGGCCAGGCTGTCTCTGACGCTGTCCCTTGCCTGTCTCAGAGCTGGTGGCCTGGCTGGCCCAGAACGGCCCCATCTCCGTTGCCATCAATGCCTTTGGCATGCAGGTAAGGCCCCAGCTCTGCTGCCCCTGCCCGTCCCTTGCCAACTCCCTTCCCGCTTCTCCTTGGAGGTGGCCTCCTACTCTTTATTCTCCCCACCACCAGTTCTACCGCCGCGGGATCTCCCACCCACTACGGCCCCTTTGCAGCCCTTGGCTCATCGACCATGCTGTGCTGCTTGTGGGCTATGGCAACCGTGAGTTCCACTGACCCCCTCTGTCCGTCCACCTCAGATCATGGGCAGAGGTTGGACCACAGCCTCTCCGGACCTCTGGAGGGCGAAATCGAGGGACTGCCTGGGAACCCTGTCCTTACCCTTGCTGCGGGCCATAGGCCAGGCAGGAGTCATCCGTCCCCTCTCTGGATGGGAACGCTGAGGCAGTGGAAGATTGAACTGTTACAGATAAATAACCTGCTAGACGTAGGTGGCTGGGTGCCCTCCCCCCCCCCAGAGCCACACCAGGTCTCCAGGAGGGTGGTAGGTGGGCCTGTCTGGCTTTCTCCTCTTCTCCTAGTACCTGTCGCCATAGGCCACAGCAGATGCTGGGAGAGTGCAAAGTGCTGGGAGCCCTGACTGGAGAATTGGGGGCTCCTGACCCCCTGCACTCCGCACTGCTCCCCAGGCTCTGGCATTCCCTTCTGGGCCATCAAGAACAGCTGGGGCACTGACTGGGGCGAGGAGGTGAGTCTTGTCTCCGTGCCCCAGCCCTGCCGCCCCTGTCCTGCCCTAGCGCCCTCACCGGCCCACCGCCTTTCCGCCAGGGTTACTACTACTTGCACCGTGGGTCCGGGGCCTGTGGTGTGAACACCATGGCCAGCTCCGCAGTGGTGGACTGAGGAACACCAGCGTGGGACCTGGTGCTGACCAGAGCAGCCCCTTCCTCAGCCTGGCCTGCATGTCCAGGTCCCTTCCCAGGAGGCACAGCTGGCTGAGGGACAGGCACCGGGTACCTCCGGGTGAGCAGAAGGCACTGGGCTAGGGCAACGCCCCGACTCCTCTCCACCCCACCCCTACCCTGAAATTTCCCGACGGCACCTTTGTTGACCTGGGGTAGCCAGGAGGCTCTTGGGATGAAGGATAATGTCCTGGCGGCTGAAGCTGGGGCAGGAATCTTGGGCTTGGGTAAGAAGCAGGTGGGAAGAAGATATCCTGGCCTTAAACCCAGCTTTGTCCTCAGCAGGCTCTGGCTTCCTGCCCTGCCTTTCCTCTGTCTGATGCTATAAATTTTCTGGGTCCCCCTGGATTTGGGGACAGTACTTCCTTCCACATCTAGAGAAACTATTGTAACTGCCTTTTTCTAACAGCAATAAAGAGGTGTCCTAGGCTCCAGTGTGGTGTGAGTGCTCAGTACCTAAGGGCAAAGAGGGGTGGTAGGGACCTCTGGAGGGTCGAGGTTGAGCAGCTGGTCCTGTCCAGGAGCCTGAGGGCCCAGCTTCTGCTTCAGGAACTGAGAGGAGACGGAGAGAGGCTCACGGATGGGTCTTTATTCAGACGTACGGCTGGGGCCCTTGCTCCGAGAGATGGATGGGATCAGCCAGAGGGAGCCCCCTCTCTCTGACTCATGTAGAGAACCTTCGGGGTTGAGGTCAGAGGTCACTCTCCCCGTAGAGGGCACTGGAGAAGGCCACGTAGTCCAGGGCTCCAACTGGAGCCCCAGAGCCCTTGTAGGGTGCCATACGACGAATGCAGTACTCGGCCTGCTCAGAGGGGAGCTCCCGCCGCAGCTCTTCGGGAGTGATATAGTTCTGGGGGAGAAAAGGTGGTTGAGGACCCACAGATCCTGTCCCAGATCTGGTCCCAGCCCGCCAGCCCTCTCCACCACCTGGGACTCACCTTATCTCCTGCCAGGATCTTAAAGGAGGCCACAACTTGCTCAGCTGTGTCGGTCTCAGCTGTCTCTCGGGTCATGAAGTCGATGAAGGCCTGGAAGGTCACGACGCCGGCTGCGTTGGGGTCCACCATGGTCATAATGCGAGCAAACTCCACCTCTCCCTGCAGGGATGATGCCCATGGGTACTAAAGCCACAAGGCTCTCATGTCCCCTCCTGGGGACTGTCTAGCTTTGGCTTGACAGCCCCGGTTACAAAGTGTTCTCTTCCCTCCATAGACTGTGCCACAGCCTTGTCCCTGGTTTTACGGGGAGTCCTTTCTCCTCAGCTGAAATCTGCCTCCTGCCCCTGGCAATGCCGCCTATTGCCCTTTGGTCCTCATCTTTTCTCTGGAGCTTTCTGTACTGCTGTTTCTCTGGGTGAAAATGTTGCAAGCTCAGGCTTTCAAGTCACATACAACCAAGTCCTAATCCCAGCTGTGTCCTTGAGCAGGTTAACCTCACTGAACCTTTGATAGTCCCCATGGACTATCAAAAGGGGGTCATGCCCAGCCCCAGTGGGCGTGATGGGGAAATGAAGCGCATGTACAGTAGGTGATCACGGTGTAGGAGAGAGGCACTGATGGGACTCCTGCGACGCAGGCTGGGGGCACTCACCAGGTCATAGCCCATGGAGATGAGGCAAGCCCGGAAGTCATCAGGCTCCATCATCCCGTTCCGCTTCTGTTGCACATGAGTGGATATAAGACTCGGTCCTCCAACCCCACCAGCCCTCAAGTCCACCAACCCACAGAGCTGGGCCCCTGCTGACCCGGTCAAAGTGGTTGAAGGATGCCCGGAATTCGTTGAGCTGCTCCTGGCTCAGGCCCTTGGCATCTCGAGTCAGTACCTGGTTCTCCACCTCATTGATAGTGCGGGCGATGGACGTGAGCAGCTGCTCCCAGCCTACACGGATGTGCTGGGGAACAGGGACAAGTCAGTAGGCGGCTGGTGCCTAGCCACTAATTCTACCTTCACTCCCAATCTGCTGTGTGACCCTGGGCAACTCTTCCACCCTAATGGGCCTTTGTCCCTCTCTGGAGGTTCCACTGAGCGACTGCCAGAAGCCCTTCCCTCCTTGAAGTTTGATGACTTATGTATTAAGTGTTGATCACCCAGTCATGGCCAATCCTAGTCTGGCTTCAGACTGCTGTGTGACTCTGGACGGGTCACTTTCCCTCACTAGATCTCAGTATCCCTGTGGGCGCATCGAGGGACCCGGCCAAGCTGAACTGGGGCCCCTCCTGGGGCAGACGTGCCGTGTCCAGCCATCACTGCCCCGGGCTTCCCCAGCCAGGGCCGCCTCCCCACCCTTCTAAGCAGGTGCGTCTCACCTCCATGCTGTAAACCGTGTGCTTGTTGTCGAACACCAGGCTCTCCTGCAGCAGCTGGTGGTCACCCTCCAGCCGGTCAATGTTGCTCTTGTAGTTGATGATGTTCTGCTCCTGTTGTCGCAGCCCAGCCATCTGTTCTTCCAGAGAGCCGGCCATCCCTGTGGCTAGGCGCCCCACCTCCTGTAGGGGGACGCAGGTGGGATGAGAGCTCCCAGCTCCCCGTGGCCCCGGTCCTGGCCTCACTCCCCCAGATGGGCCCCACCATCCAAGCCTTACCTCCACCTTCCCCTGGATCCAGGGCCCAACGGCATTGGCTTGAGCTGCGAACTGTCGCCGGAGCCTCTCGTTCAGCTGCTGCCTGGAGAGCTCTTCCTGCAGCGTTTGGTCACGGCTGGGCACCAGCTTTCGGACCTAGGAAGAAGGGGGCTTGTGCCTGGGGCAGCTCTGGGAGCGAGAAGATGGCTGTGAGGGGAGATGGGGTCCAAGCCCTAAAAGAGCCCCTGCTACTCGAGCAAGATGTCTGGGCTTATATGGACGAGCTCTTCAGCAGGTCACATGACCTCTCTAGGTTTGTTTTTCTCATCGGTAAAATGGGGCTGATGATACAACAATAACTGTAGTTGTTTTATAAAGATGTCCACACCCCAGACTTAATCCTACTTCACATCGGGCCCGAGAGGAAAATGCTGCTTACGGCCATTTTGCATATGAGGCCATGACAGGCAGGGTGACTTATCCAATGCCACATGATGGCTGTGACAGATCCCAGATCCGAAGGTGGACTTGAGTCTCCATAGCTTGGGACACCCGAGGTCTCGGGGTGGTGAGAAAGCACAGGAGTGGGTGGGAGGCAGGGAGAGGTCACAGGCAGCACTGACCATGTCCCACTTGCTGTTGATGTCCTGTGGTGTGAGGCTGATGTAGGGGTTGGTGGAGCTGGGCCGCAGTCCGTACGTTTGGCAGATCTTCTGGATCTCACCCTGGATCCCCAGGATGGCTCCTCGCTCTCGGTCAGCCTCCGGCAACGTAGCCTTGAATTGCTCATGTGCGGTCAGCAAGCTCTGGGAGCGACAGGCAGGAAGCATGAGCCCGCAGTCTCCACTTCCCACAGGCAACGAAAAGGCCACAGCGTGCTGCAGGCCACCCAGTGGGTCCACAGCAGGCCTCCTGTCTCCCAGCCTAGCATTTGGGATCCCCAGGAACCCAAAGAAAGAAACCCTAGAAACCCAGAATCCTAGGCCCGCTTCCCTGTCGCCCCATCCAATCCCCCACACCTGGGACCCCCGCATCCACCTGCGTCTCCTCCACCGAGTGCACAAGCCACACATCCTGCAGGTCCTCCACGGCCCCATCCAGCCAGTTGTTGAAGGGCGCCGCCCGCCGGGCAAACTCCAGCTGCAGCTGGTCGATGGTCTCCAGGAGCTTCTCCATCCGCTGGGGGCCACGGGGATGGCGAGTCAGCAGCCTGCCCATCAGGCCCCTCACCAGCCTCCGGTCTCCAGCCCCCAGCCCCCAGCTCCCTGGCCCCCAAACCCACCTCCAGCGCGTCCCTCCGCTTCTGGGTCAGCGTGCCCAGGCTGTCCCACTGGTCGCAGATGGCCTGGCAGCGGCTATTCACTGAGGCTGCCTCGTGGTAGTCCAGCTCACTGGGGGCGAGAAAGGGGATGACGAGGGGGTCAGACCACAGCCTAGATTTCCTCCTGCCTGCCCTCCTGGGCCTGGAAACTGCCCCAGATGGTGAAGGCCCAAGGGAGCCAGGGCAGGTGTGGGTAAAGCAAGGCATTCCTGGGGGGTGGAGGTGGGGGTTCCAGTGCATTCCTTGGGTAGGGGGCACCCCTGGTTCCTCAGATCCAGTCTCCTGGGGAGCTTTGATGGGGGGGGGTTGGGATTGTGCGAGAAAGGGCGAGTTTACAGGGGAGGTGGGGAAACCGAGGCTGATGGGGAGATTTTGAGCTAGCAGGCCAGGGCCGGAGCTGAAGCAGGCTCCCAGATTAGGGGTAGGTCCCGGGGGAGGGACCGGCTGAACACGGGTAGGGAAGAGTGTGGGCCCCGCGATGGGGACAGGGTTACGGGAGGAGGGGCGGAACAAGTGGTGATGGGGAAAGACCTGGGCACCAGGCGGGGTTCCTGAACTGGGGAGAANCTAGTGGGGGGCGGGCCCAACAGCAGGCCACGCCTACTTGAGTTCCTGGGCCAGCGCGGCGATGTGCTCCACGCGGTCCTGGTGCGCCGCCAGGTCGCTCTCAAAGGTCTCGTGGCGGCGCAGCAACGCCCGCACCTCCTGCAGAGAGGCCGACTCGTAGTCGCGCTGGCTCAGCATATCCTCCTTCCCTACTCGGAGAGAAGCCCGGTCGGGTCACCCAGCTGCAGCGGCGGCTGCTGCGGCCGGAGCCGGGGGGTGCGAGCGAAGCCGGGCTGGGTGACCTTGGAAAGTTCCCATTTGTGAAATGCAAGTGATTACACCTGCCCAGCCTATCCTCGGGGTCTGTTCTGCGACGCCAGCGTGATAAAGTTAAGTGAAGCTGCTGTTCCTGGGCATGGCCCGTAAAGGACGTCAGCGTCCCAGATCCTACACGTCTCAGAGTGGCCCTTGGTACAGTTAGGGTCTTACTGGATCGCGAACTACCTCCCAACGACTCTGAGCCCAGTGAGCCCCTGACCTGGTTTCCTTTGCTCACCAGTTTCCACAGTGCCTAGCACAGTGCCTGGCACTTGGTAGACCTTCTAGGAATATCTGTTGCATGAATGAATGATGAATGTAAAAGTGCTTTGAGAATGAATTACCATTATTACACAAATAAAACCATAATAATAATCACAGCCCCTACTACTTATTGAATGCCTCTGAATTTTGGTTTAAAGATTCAGAAACCTCCTCAGAATCCCATAAATGGCTTTATATTTAAGGAAATCTTGTTACATCAAACCATTGTTATTCTTCATGCCCATAATCCATTATTAATGTTTGTTCATTATTTGTAGGCAGGGCTCATTTATTTGTAGGATTAAAATCCCTGATAGAATACAGAATGAATGTTTTCATATAGAGTGATATATTTGACTCATGCAGTATTCTGCCACTGATACGCTCTGAGTCCAACATAAGTGCTTGTTCGGGTTGGAGACTCACCTGCCACAGGTACAAATAAAATGCTAAATGACCAGTTAATCAGAGCAGACCTACAGAAGGCCAGAGCCAGGAGACAGGGGCCCAAGTGTACAGATGAAGAAACTGGGGTCCAAAGAGGAGCAGTGACTTGGCTGCACAGCAAGTCAGGGTGGGTCTGGAAAACAGGTCCCCACCTTCCTGGCAGAACACCTACTCCTGACCTGTGCATTTTGCCAGGACTCCCTCCCCCCTGCCCCCCCCATCACCATATCAGTCTCCTCCCAGGACAGCCTCAAGCCCCGTGAGGTGTACCTACCCCGGGTCCAGGCTTCGTGCAAGGAGGCCTTCTGCTGGAATTTCTCCGCCAGATGCTGGAGCCGCTGCAGGCGCCGGATCTCCGAGAGCAACCAGTCCTCATAGCCCTTCTCCACTTGCTCCAGCCCGCGCCATGCGTTGGCGATGTCCTGTGGGGCAGGCAGAGGCGCCTTCCATCATGGTTTGCCCATTGTACAGATGGGGACACAGAGCCCCACGTCACCCGGAGGACGTGGGCAGAGCGCGGGGTCACCCCTCACTGGCCTGGCTCACCGAGACCAGCTTGCCCTCGGAGGGCATGAAGGCGGGCCGGTGGCTCAGCCGCAGCTTGGTCTGCAGCGTGTTGAAGTTGATCTCCAGTTGGCACTTCTCCTGCACTCGGGGCGGCTTGTGCAGGCGCCGGTAGTCCCGGAAGTCCTCCAGCTTGCGCTGCATGGCACTCATGCTGGGCTCACCCACACGGCTCTCCAGCCATGGTATGGTGCGGCGGATCCATTCCAGCAGCTGCCAAGGCCAGGCGGGTGCAGCACGGGCAGTTCGGAGCTGTCCTGCGCACCCCGCCCGCCCCTCACCACCCACACCCCGGCTATGGCCAGAAGGCCAGGCCTCAAGCAGAATGGGGGTCTCCACCAGTCAGGGAAGGAGTCGGATGGGCAATGTCTGAGTTCAGGGACCAATACAGGCTGGCACAGAGAAAAGGGCCATGAG
Organism: Ailuropoda melanoleuca; assembly: GCF_002007445.2. Classification (NCBI taxonomy): domain Eukaryota; kingdom Metazoa; phylum Chordata; class Mammalia; order Carnivora; family Ursidae; genus Ailuropoda; species Ailuropoda melanoleuca. Next base: position 85,132,789 of record NC_048233.1, on the reverse strand, counting down.
ATTGCCTAAATGTGTGCGAACGGATAAAGGAATGAGTGAATGAATGATGAGTGAATCTGTGAATGACCAGGAGCTTGGACAGGCAGAAAGGGCAGGAGAGGGGTGAAGATGGCAGGAGGAGGCAGGAGGCCAAGGCCTCTCTGAGGGGAGGGAGGCTTCACAGGCTCAGGCCTGGGCTAGCCAGGGTTAGCAGAGCACAGGTATGGGAAGGGGAAGGGCCTTCTCTGGTCTCAGTCTCACCTCACTGGCAAGCTTCTCATACTCCTCCATCAGCTTCTCATTCTCCTGGTTCACGGCCAGCACCTTGCAGATCCTATTGGCGGCCGTCTCTGCCTGTCGTGGGAGTCGGAAAAGGTGGGCACTAGAACGAACTGCTGCAGACACCCCAAGCCAGCCTTCCTCTGTAAAGCCCTTAAAACCTGGGTCCATGCGAATAGGGCAGCACGTCTTTTCGGATGAGGAGGGAGCTTCCAGGCCAGATGCCTCTGCTCCTGAGTTCCCCAGAGACTGAGTGTAGGCAGATGGGACAGTGGCACTCCCACCCATGTGGGATCCAGCACCTCCAAATTTTGGGATGCTGCCAGGGTTGGACCCCTTAGTCCACAAGCCCAGCCCAGGCAGCAGCAGCAGGGGCCCCCTTACCTGCTCAGCCCCGGCGAAGGCATGGTAGAAGCAGGAAACGTAGGTCATGATGGCCTTCTCATCGGGCTTTGGGGTGTTCACGATGTCTAGGGGACAGCAGCCAGTATTTATTGGCCAAAGCCGGGCTTGGGGAATGGGCTCGAGATCTCCCTCGAGACAGGAGGGGTGGAGACATCTAGTCACAGCCACCAGCTGCCAGCTACCCCAAACCCAGCATCTGCCTCTTCCCTGAAGCCCGCTCTGATTACCCCAAGGCCCAGGAATGTATCCTCTATGGGGTGAGAAAAGCACGAGGGAGTGGGTGAGTGAGCAGATGCTGCAACCCACACTGGCTGGTGTCTCTAACCATCCCATCACTGCGTGGGTCCATCTGTCTGTCTTTTCCCCAAGTTCTCATCCATTGGTGCCCACACATCCAGGGCACCAGACACGGTAGGTGCTCAGAAAATGTTTGCTGCCTCAGTTGACTAAGCCGTTGCTTGGGCGGAGGGAAAAGAGGCAGGACCTGCCCCTAAGGAGCCCCCATGCTCCCAGGTGACCCATGTAACTGAGACACGAGGCAGAGGGTGGTGCTGTAAGGGAAGAGGCAGGAGAGGCTGCTTCCGCTGGCTGGAGAGGGGCGGGGGAGGGTCAGGATAGAGGGCTGGGGGGGTGCCTGGGACAGGAAGGGTTTTTATTACAGGGTGGGCTGAGGGGGAGACCATTCCAGGAGGAGACGAAGAGCAGGGGCAAAGGGGTGAAGGTTGGACCACGCCTCTGCTCAGTGAGCCGAATCCTGGCCTGGGGCTTCCTCTCACCTTCTGCATCCAACATCCTGGGGATGTCCAGGTATTTCTCTGCCACCTCGAAGGCAGTGTTTAGGTTGCCAATGGGGTCATCCTAGGTGGGTGGGAGCAGGGAGAGGTGAGGTGTCAGCCGAGGGCAGAGATTGGGGCACTGGGGCCGGGGGCGGCAGAGGCCTACCTTGCGCAGTTTGGCATAGTCGATGAGGTCGGGGCGGTGTCGGTGGATGAGAGCACAGAGGGCCAGGCCATCCTTCCAGCTGGACAGGGAGAAGGGGAGTCAGGCCTGGATTCGAGCTGAGGCTCTGTCCTACCCTCACTCCAGGAGCATCTCCATCAGGAGAGCCTCATCAGTAAGATGGAGTAGTCTGAACTCCTTGGCTTGGCATTGGAGGCCCTTCGTTACCAGATTTGGACCATCTCCTCCCAGCTCATCACGATTCCTTCCCATACCCTGTGCTTGGGCCATGCCAATATCTGGATGTTTTTGGCCTCTGGGATTTTGCTCACAAGGTTCCCTCCGGCTGGAATGCCCTTCCAGGGATGTCTCCAATGCGCTCTCCCTCAGGGATCCTCCCTCACCCTCCTGGATTCAATTCACCACCGACTGAGGCCTCCTACTCTCAGATGCCGGGCCAGGGGCATGGCAGGGAGAGCCCAGAGGAGGCCGAGCACGTGCTGCCCGCAGACACACCTGGTGTGGAAGTTCTGCACGTTGACATTGCGGTATGGTGCCGTCTTCCTCTGGCACCACAGGAGCAGGCCTTCCTTGGCGGAAGTTTCTGGGTGGGGGGTGGGGAGAGGTGTCGGCTGGGGAGGGGTCTGGGCCGGCCCTCTCACCCTACCGGCCTCCCCGCCACTTACCCTCCACAGAGATGTCCTGGATGGCGAAGCGAAGGATGATGGTCCAGATCATGCCCAGGGTCATCTTCAGGTTCCCGTCAACAATCTCTGCAGGGTGGGGAATGGGGACAGGTTCCATGTGGCGTTCAAGGCCCGTACTGCCTCCGCTGCCTCCCTCCCTGCTCCGCTGCTTGGCCCTTGGCCCCCAGGCTGGAGCTGGTACCTAGTCAGGGCTCAGTCACGGAACACCTGCTAGTCCCGGGTCCTGTGCCAGCACTGCGGGTACATTTGTCCCTTAACAGTCCCTCCTATGAGGCACGGACGGTGAACCCCACAGCTGAGAAGACAGGCTCCCAGAAGTGACTTGCTGATGTCAGGCTGGCCCTCCACGCCCCTCCCGGGCGTCCTCCTGCCCCCTCCTCACCTTCGGCACCGATGGACACCAGTTTAACCCCCTTGCTGGCAATGAAGTCCAGGGCCTTGTTGACATTGGCGATTTTGTGGAAGCGCATCTTGCCTTTGTCTGGCCTGGGCAGCCTCTCTCCTGGGTGTAAGAGGAGAGGTCAGGGGTCAAAAGTCACAAGAAGAAGCTGAAGACACTGTCCTCAAACTTCCCCTCCCCCTCCACGTCCCCTCTGGTGGCACCCAGCTGTCGTGCTCCCCCAGCTCCGTGGATTCCCCTAGGTCCTGGGGTCTCTGTGCCTTGGTTTGCACTCCTCACCTGAAATGACCTCCAAGAGCAGCATGAGTTTGAGGCCATTGCGGAAATCCTCCTCGATGTTCTCAATCTGGGTGCCGGCCTTGCGCAGGTGTGAGTTGCACCAGGCAGTGAAGGTCTGGGGGCAGAGGACAGTGCTCAGACCCTAGCCCTGGGCCTGGGGGACATCGGGGTAGATCCCAGAGCCCCGGCTCCAGAGTCAAGTCCCGGCTCAGCACTGACTTGCTGTGCACCCAGGACCAATGCTCTTTTCTCTCTGAGCTTTTGTTCTCCTGGAAAAGGAGAAATGGGCTCTAGGGCCTGCACAGGTCCCAGTTTGGACTTGGGGCAGGCCAGCTCTGGCCAGTCTCAAGCACCAGAGGGGGTTTTAGGAAATTGTAAAGCGTATGCTCCGAAGTGTGGGACCATCTGACGTACGGGCCAAGGGTGATACTGCCCTTCTAACCCTGCAAAGTTCTAGACTGAAGCTTACCCGGCCCTGAGGGTTTTGCCTGAGTGCCTGTGCACCTCCATTACTGTCCTCTCAGCCCCACTGACCTCCCTGGGCTTTGGTGAATTGGCCTCCAACTGGAACGTGACGGTACAAGCTTTGCAAGTCATGGAGGACCAGCTGGGCACGAGGACCAGCCTAACCCAGTTCCTGGAGGTGACTGCCTTTCCCCTCTCCCTAGAGTCAGCCTCAGCCTCAGCCTCCATGTGGGACGGGAGGGCTGCTATGCAGCTCTGCATATCTCGGGGATGGGGGTGCCCTGCAGCCTGGAACAAGTTCCACCGACATACCAAGCCCTCAAGCCGGCACTGTGCCATCAGCTGTAGGGTCCTGGGCAGAGTCTATACTTGGGCTCCAAGCCCAGCGGAGATGCTCACTCACTGTGACCTGAAGTATACCCTTTGCTCTTTCTTGGACTCAGTCTCCCCATTTGTACAATTAACTGGCCAGACTTCATGATGTCCCAAGGTTTTCCTCCAATCTGGTAGGATTCTAGAATTCAGAGCATTCCCCAACCACAAAGCAATTAATCCTGGGAGATGGCCCTGGAAGTCATTTGGAATTATTTCCCTCAGCCAGCTTCCCTTCCTCAGACCAGCGTTTCAGCTGCCCGAGGAGCTGGGCATGAGAGATGATGCTTTAAATACATGAGGGACTGTCGTTGCCCAGGAAAGGGAGTGAGCTTCCTGTCACTGGAGGTGTATAAGTGAGTGCCGAGCACTACTTGATGGGGTCCCAAGCACAGGAGAAGGCAGTTGGATTCTCTGTGGGGAGTCGGAGATGCTCTGGGTCTAGATAATGCGGGAGGGGGGGGAAGGCGGGACTGTGTGGGGCTTCCATTTGACAAACATGAATTAATGAGATGGGGCCCCTGCCCTAAGGAAGCTCACAGTCGATCAAAGAGTCATGTTGGTCTGAGAAGTGCTGGGAGTAGCGTCAGGGAGAAGAGGGAAGGAGTTCTTCAGATGGGGTGGGGGATCTCCTGGGGAAGGCTAATATTTGATCTGAGCTGCAATGGAGGAGCAGAATTATTCAGACAGAGAAGGGCAGGCAAGGGCATTTCAGGCAGGGGCAGCCACATGGGCAAGTGCTCAGCAGTGAGAAACAGTTGCTGCATTTGTGGGGTTACAGCTATCTGGGTGCCACTGGAATGAAGCTGGGGGTGTTGGGGTATAAGTGGTGGGAGGCAGGCCGGAGGGGCGGCAGGGGCCAGGTCATGCACGATCTTGGGTGTTAAGCCAGGGAGTTTCAACTTGATCCTGAGGGCAACAGGGAATCAGGGAAGCTTTTGGGCAGAGGGAGGTGGGCAGAACTGTGTTTTAGAAAGCTCTTTCTGGTGGCAGAGTAGAGGCATATGGCTTGGCAGAGCAGAAGGGAGAAGTGGGAAGGTGGCAACTGGAATGGGGTGGGGAGCGGGGGAGAGGCCGGGAGGAAGGGTGTCAGGGAGGGGAATGGGGCAGGGTCAGAGGGATGGGATAGAAACAGTCTTCCTTGCTGAAGTATAAGCTTCTGGAGGCAGAGGCTTTATTTTGTTTGCTGCTGAAGTCCTGCCACGTGGCCCAGAGGAGGACCTCCCTAAGAAATACTGAATGAATGCTTTTGAATGAGATTGAATGAAGAGGACTCAGGCATCAGGCAGGAGCAGGAGGGAGTGCTCCAAGACATAGGGAAAGGGCAGGAGTAGGGTGGGGCTAAGCCTAGTACGGAGATGGAGATGCTCAGGCTGGAGGAGAAAGAAACTCTGGAATGGCCAACTTCCAGGGATGCTGATTAATTTACAGTGCATCTACGCTTTGCAGCCGTTGAATGAATGGATGAAGTGGGTGGCTGTAGGTTGGGTTGGAAGGGTATTCCTGATATTTTGTTAAATGACGCAGGCAAGTTACAGACTAGCATGTGTCTTATGAAGGGCACGTGGACCTGGATCTGAGGGAAACCTGGTGGGTGGGGTGGGGGTAGGAGTTGTCGCAGAGCAGACGGCAGCTGGAGCCATGGGCAGGGATGACATCACCGGGAGATTGCCAGACCCAAGGACCACAGCCCTGCTTGGAGACAGGTGCAGGAGGAGCCAGAAGGGAAGCGTGTCACCCAGGGCACCCCAGCCTAGTCAGCTGAGCCTCCTGGACTCTGGGGTCATCTCCTGTCATCTAACCCAGCAGAAGTGCTCTGATTCTAAATCCTAGGATTCTCAGATCCTGCAAATTCCACTGAGCACTCCTGTTCTCTGCCCTTTCCTGGAGTCACACACTGTTGGCAAATGCTCAGCAGGGTCCAGTGACTTCACTGAGTCCTCCCTCCCCCTGGGCTGCCACTCCCCAAAGTCTCTCACTCCAGCCCGGATCATTTTCTCTTTTGGAACCCAGGTGTCCTGCCCCCTCCACTTGGGAAAGTCTGGGAGTGAAAATAGATCAGGGAGGGGGCCTGAGTGCCCTACAAGGCTGGGCCTGGGCCGCAGCTGCCCATGTGCCCCACTCCAGCTCCACCAAGCCGCTGCCTCAGCACAAAGTGTCCATCTGGCCGGAGAGTCAGGTTACTGTGTAAGGGGACCCAGGCTCCCCTCCTCCTTGACCTTGTGGCCTTTTCAGTAGACTTAGGGCCCCTAGGGTGGGGAGGGGTATCTTGGGAAGGAGTGGGGGTGGGGCAAGCAAGGGGCAAAGACCCTCAGGTTGGGGGGGTGTCCTGTTTTCTGACAGTATATGATTTGGGTCCTACCTCTGCCCCTTTCAGGGCCTCAGTTTCCTCATTTGACAATTGGGATGGAGTAGCAATGAACCCCAGGGTGGAGAGAATAGAGAGGAGAGAGTGGGGAGGGGTCTGGGATGGTTCTTTCCTCCTCCACACTCCCAAGTCCACTAATTGCCAGCTGCAAGTCCTCAGGGTGGGGTCTAAGATATGTAACTAGAGGCGGGGTTGGGGGGGCGGTCTGGGGAGAAAGATTATTTTCCCCACACTCCCCAAACTTGGATCTCCTGGGCTTCACCCAACCCCTTTTCACCAGCAGAAGTGGGACAGTGGGCCCAGGGTAATGAATCCCTGGGGGGTGGGGACCCCAGAAACTCTCCTTGTTATCCTAAACCCCTCATGAGGGCTCCCAGCCCTCTCTACCAGCTCTGGGAGACAGCGGAGGACTGATGGGCAGAGCCCGGGCTAGGAAGTGGCACTCTGGATCTAGACAGGCTCTGCCCCCGACTTGCTGAGTTGCCAAGGACAAGCCGCCCGGCTTCTCAGGCCTCAGTTTTGCCATCTGGAAATGGGTGAGCACTCACTTTCCGCTGCTGCTTCTCCCAGGCCGGGTCGAGCAGTAGGTCGCGGTCCCAGTCCTCCTCCTGTTCCATGTACTCGCCGCCTCCGCTGCCGCCCACGAAGGGCCCCTCCCCGACCCGCAGACCCTCGGGCTGCATAACCATCATCATCTTGCTCGGGCTCCTGGCTCCGCTCCGCTCGGCGCTCTCCAGAACACGGGGGCCGCGTTAAGTAGCGCCCGCCCCAGCCCGGGATCGGATTCGCGCTAAATATGGGGGAGGAGGGTGGGGCCGGATGGGGGCGAAGGCGCTCGGGTCGGCACCAGGCAAGAGGTTGCCCTAGGACCAGGGGACTGCAGGATTTGGGGGGGCTGGAGTGGATCCCACGGCGGAGATTCGGAGTTCCCGTTCCGGCTCCGCCTCTTGGGCGCTGTGTGACAGTGGGAAAGCCACGGCTCTCTCTGTTTTCTCACCTGTACAACGGAGATAACGATAATAGTAGTGACTGTAGACCGGTCTAGAAGCTGCCCCTTAGGCCTCCTCCTGACCCTCTCCCTGCCCCGCGCAGGTGGGAAACAGAGCCCTATCCCCATTTCACAGTCAGAAACACCGAGGCGCCGACCTGTTTGAATGTTTTCTGGGGTGATGGAGACATTCGAGCATGGGGAGGGGTTCCAGGCCAGCTGGATGAGCCGATCCAGGGCTATTAATATCGGGGCGGCTGGGGGCTGAGGGGAAATGTGCTGAGCCGGGAAACCCCGACGCTACCGAGACTGCAACTCAATCCTCCAAACCAGACAGCTAGACCGGAGGGCGGGGCTTCTGCGGGAGGGGCGGGGGCTCCGCGGGTGAGCGTGGCTATAACGTGCGGCCCTACCCAGCTCTAGCGCCAACTGGATTCCAAGCTTCTCCGTGGCTCACGCGGCTTTCCAATCACATGTCTGCATCTATTGGCGGCTCCCTGTGACACCAAACTCCCTTCGGAGCTTCTATTGGTCATAGCAGACGTCCGTCTGCCACTATCCCCGCCCCAATACGGAAGCGGCGGGGTACTGGGGATCCAACAGCCGGTGGGTCCAGACCATGGGGCAGCCCTGGGCGGTGGGGAGCGCGGAGGGGGCGCCCGCGCGGCTGCCTCTCGTGCTCACCGCGCTATGGGCCGCGGCTGTGGGCCTGGAGTTGGCCTATGTGCTGGTTCTGGGTCCCGGGCCACCCCCGCTGGGACCCCTGGCTCGGGCCTTGCAGCTTGTGCTGGCGGCCTTCCAGCTGCTCAACCTGCTGGGCAACGTGGGGCTCTTCCTGCGCTCGGACCCCAGCATCCGGGGCGTGATGCTGGCCGGCCGCGGTCTGGGCCAGGGCTGGGCGTGAGTGGGGTGCGGGATCTGGGGGTTTGGCGGTGGGAGAGGGGAGCAGGAGCCTTGGACAGGCGGAGGTGCTCTAGGACCAGAAGATGTTAGAACCAGATTACGATAGGATCCACTTGTTAGAGCCAGAACACTCTTTTACAGCCTGGGGTGGTAGATCCGGAAGAAATACCATTCATTCACTTATTATTTAATGAGCACCTACTGTGTGCAAGGTACTGTTCCGGCCACTGGAGATACAATAAAATAGATAGATTCCTGACCTCCTGGAGCTGATTTCAGAGGGAGAGGGGGCAGATGATAAGCTATAGATATAATAAATAAGGAAATTATATAGAATGTCAGAAGATGGTGGTGGTATGGAAACAAAAAGTACAGCAGGGTAAAGGGTGTGCAGGTTGCAGTTTTGAATAGGGTGGTCAAGGTAGGCATTTGAGCAAAGACTTTAAGGAAGTGGGGGAGTTAGCCATGTGGGAATCTGGGGGAGAGTGTTCCAGGTAGAAGGAGCAGACAGTGCAAAGACTGAGGCAGTTATGTGCCTTGCATGTTCCCGGAACAGCAAGAAGGCCAGTGTGGCTGGTGTGGAGTGAGAGAGGGAGAGGAGAGAGGGGAGAGATAGAAAGACCTTGGAGGACATTGAAGGCTTTGCTTTTTACTGGCAGTGAAGTGGACAGCCATTGTAGGGTTTTGAGTAGAGGAGGAGGGCACGACTTAGATTTTTAAGGATTCGACTGGCTGCTGGGGTGAGACTATACCAGGAGGAACAAAGCTGGAACCAATCAGGGAGAGTAGTTAGGAGTCCGATGCAGTAATCCAGGAGAGAGTTCATGGTGATTTGGACCAATGTCGTGGCCACGGAGGAAGTGAGAAGTTTGTTCCTCGATGTTAGAGGCCAGAGAAAGGCCTGAGGACTGGGACATCTGAGTGGCAAGAGCCGTCGGACCTGCAGTGCTGGAACTGGAAGGGCCCAGGGAATGGTGCTTGGCCTGCGTGGATGTATGATGTAGTTGAGGCCTATTGAGGGCAGTGGCTGTGCCCGCTTCCCCAGGATGGGCTCAGAGGCCGACCGGGCATGATAGGAGGCACTCCGAGCTGCCGGCGGAACTGACGCTGTGGTTCCTTCCCTGCAGTTACTGCTACCAATGCCAAAGCCAGGTGCCGCCGCGCAGTGGGCATTGCTCCGCCTGCCGCGTCTGCATCCTTCGCCGGGATCACCACTGCCGCCTGCTGGGCCGCTGTGTGGGATTCCGCAACTACCGGCCCTTCCTCTGCCTCTTGCTTCATGCTGCAGGCGTCCTACTCCACGTCTCCGTGCTGCTGGGCCCTGCCCTGTCAGCCCTCCTGCGAGCCCACGCGCCCCTCCACACTGCCGCCCTCCTCCTGCTGCCCTGGCTCATGCTGCTCACAGGTGGGGAGCTCAGGGGGCGTCTACAGAGGCCGAGGCCCTTGCAAAGTGGGCCATTCTGGTGGGGGATGGGATTTCCGGCTGGCTTTCCTGGTAATGTCCTGGAGACCCAGTCCAGTGTCATTTATGGGGGGGTGAGGGCAGCCTGGGATTCAACTGGATGTGCAGTACAGTAAATATGGGGCCTTGACACAGGTACAGAGCTCTGGCTGTAGGAGAATCAGGCAGGGATTCTAGGTGTTGGCAGAGAAGGAAGGACTAGTGGGAGTTGGGGGGGTTGGAATGGGGAGGGAGCATTCTAAGTGGGGGTGCAGTCTAAGTGAGGGGAGCAGCCTCAACAAAGGCACCGAGGTTGGGCAGGGAGCAGGTTCAGAGTGGATGGTGGAGACCCTCCCTGAATATTGGTATGCAGAGAGAGCCCTGACTTGACTGGACAGTAGGGAGCCAGTGAAAGTTACAGGCAGAGGGAAACTCCAGTCTTTGGAAGTTGGGAGGTGAAAAGATGGATCAGGAGGCTGACTGAGAGGCCATGTTCTGGATGACACATTTATTCCCCTTCTGACACCCTCCCCTCCCCGAGATAAAAGCCCCACTGATTTTTTATATTCTTTGTTGTCCCCCACCGCCCCGAAATGCTTTCTCTGCCCTGACTCCTTCCTCCTGACCCCTCCACAGTCCCTCCGTAACCTTGTCCTGCAGCTACTAAACTCCCTGACCACTCTGAATGGTTGCTGGGTCTCCTAATGCTATCCAAGCCCAGCTCTGTCCCAGGGGCCCCTCCCTGCAGTCCCGAGGTGTGGGGGAAAGGCCCTGGGAGGCCCAGTGGGTTGTCAGTGTCTTGCTCTGACCACACTGGCTCCCTGAGCAGCCCTCCTCTGCCTTCTTGATGACCCCCTGCTTCCACTGAGATGCAAGCCCTCCAGCTGCACCTCCCTGCACCCCACCCCTGTGCAGCCAGTGCCTTCTCAAGCCCCGGGGCCTGTTGAAATCACGGGCATCCACTCAGTGCCCCAGTTGCTCGGCTTCTTGACCTTCTCTCCCTTTGACTTCCTTCACCTACTCCCACATCCACCCTACACCTTGTCAGAAGCCAAAGTGTGTCACTTCCTAAATCATGCCATGAGCCAGCCATCCCTGTTCTTCTAGCCAGCTCTCACTCTTACACTCCAGGACACATGCGCCGCGAGCTCCTGGCCCTCACCTTTCTGTCCGTCAGTACCTTCACTCTCACTGCCCAATATCCAGCTTAGAATCCTCATTTCTACCGTTCTCCTGCCAACATCTCAACCCTCTTGGCTCTGTCTTCCTTCCACGGTGCCTTCCTGTCCTCTCTGTCTGCCGCTGGCTGCTGAGAGCTGGTACTCTGTGGCAGTTGGTCCCATGCCACGTTCATGGGTGCTGACCCCAACAGGCCCTCAGTCGTGCCTGGCCATCCTGGTTTCTCATAAGCTTGCTCCCCCTAATGACTGTGGCTCCAAACTTCCCACTCTCCTGTTCTCCAAGCCCCTACCTCTCTTGAAATCCATCACAGAGAAAATGAGATGGTTAGTACATCCAGAATTGTTCCGTCCTCCGACCGATCCAGAAGCCAGGGTGACTGTCCCCAGCTTCTCCTGGTGTCTGGACCTTCCTCCCTGCTTAGAAGCCTCACCATGGCCTGCTTCTCCTCCTGCCAATCCCTCCACTGGCTTTCTTCATGTTTTCCCATCTGTACAAACCCTCTCTTCACCCCACATCCTCCTCTTCCCTAGGTCTTGCCTCCTGGCTCTTCTGTTAGCAGCCAAGCCTCTTGAAGGGTTTACCCAGAGTCATAGGCTGCTTTTCCTCACCTCCCACTCACTCCTGTATGTGCTTCAAACTGGCTTCTGCCCCCCTCCTCCTCCGGAGAATGCCCTGGTCCCCACAAAGCCCAGAAGACCCTTTTGTGTTCTCTTTGCTTCATGAGACCTTTCTGCCTCATAAAACTGCTGGCCTCCAACCTCCTGGAAAGGCGGTACCCTGGGCGTCTCCGGCAGCTCGTACTGCAGGGTTTCCTCCTAAATTTTTGGTTTCCCTCTCTTTTCTTGTTCGAGTCCCAAAGGACCCGGTCTCGTGATGCTCAGGTCATGGTGCTACGCCCATCCCGCTCGACACTCTGGCGGGTCTTGGAACCGCCTGTGCACCAACCACCTGCAGATCTGCATGTCCAGCCTGGGCTTCTCTCCTGAGCTTCCAGAACCATCCACATACTCGTCTCACAGGCACCTCTCCATCCTGCCTCAGGACCTTCAAACAGACTGTCTTCTCCCCTCTTCACCTACCAGATACCTCCTTCAGATACCACCCGAGATGTCACTTAATTAAAACAGATGAAATCCACTTCCTTTAGCCTCCTAACAAGTCCGCTTGGCATTTCCCCACATAGCTTCTCTTTTTTAATGAAGTAGAATTCATAGAACGTGAAATTCATCATTTTAACCACTTCCTAGTATTCTCATTCAGTGGCATTTAGTACATTCACAATGTGGTGCAACCATCACCACTGTCTAATTCCAGAACATTTTCATCATCCCAAAAAGAAACACTATTATACCCACCGAGAAGTCACTCCCCATTCCTCCCTGAATCCCCCCAGCCCCTGGTAACCACTCATCTACTGTCTGTCTCTATGGATTTGCCTGTTTGGGACATTTCACATAAATGGCATCATATATGTGACCTTTGTGTCTGGCTTCTTTCACTGAGCAGAATGTTTCATGGCAGCCTGTAGTTCCTTAATTCAGATACGGCCCCTACTGTGGGCCAGAAGGTGCTGCACTTTCCCATTGTAACACACTCACATCTGTAATTAAGTAACTGAGAAGTGGTCTCTCTCTCTCTTTTTTTTAAAATATTTTATGTATCTATTTGTCAGAAAGAGAGAGAATGCACAAGCTGGGAGAGTGGCAGGCAGAGAGAGAAGCAGGCTCCCAACTGAGCAAGGAGCCTGATGTGGGACTCGATCCCAGGACCCCGGGATCATGCCCTGAACTAAAGGCAGACACTTAACCGACTGAGCCACCCAGGCGTCCATGAGAAGTGGTCTCTTAACTGTCTGTGAGCTCCCTGAGGTCAGAGCTGGTGTCCACCATTCATCCTGTGCCTGCCACCGTGTCTAGCACGTGGGAGGTGCTCACAAGTTTGTGATGAATGCAAGTTGGATGTGGGGCAGGGGGCTGTGTCTGCCCAGGTCACCGGCCTGGGCTCGCCCGGGAGTAGCTGCTCAGCATTTGCTGAGCAGAGGAGCGTGCCCTGCTTTGTGGTGGAGGGTAGGGAGTGGGAGAGGGGCAGGAGCTGGGCTTTGGGAGGGCTGGGCCCACGGCTGCCCCCTGACCCTCTTGCTTTCTCCTTGCAGGCAGAGTGTCTCTGGCGCAGTTTGCCCTGGCCTTTGTGACCGACACGTGTGTGGCAGGTGCACTGTTGTGCGGGGCTGGGCTGCTCTTCCACGGGATGCTGCTGCTGCGGGGCCAGACCACGTGGGAGTGGGCTCGGGGCCAGCACTCTTATGACCTGGGCCCTTGCCACAACTTGGAGGCGGCCCTGGGGCCCCGCTGGGTCCTCGTCTGGCTCTGGCCCTTCCTGGCCTCCCCGTTGCCTGGGGATGGGATCACCTTCCAGACCGCAGCTGATGTGGGCCTCGTGGCTTCCTGATTCCAGGAAGAGCCGGAGCTGTTCAGAGAGGGGGTAGCAGGAGAGGGGGCTCCTAACTCCTTTCAGGCCCACCCCTGGCCTCAGGAGGGGAGGTGGGTTGGTACTTAATACCTTTCGGCAACTCCAGTCCCATCCTTGGCCTTGCCCCTGCCCGGCTTGGACTCCGGTGTCCAGGGCTTGGGTCCTGCAACTCTGCCTCTATTGAGCCCCGAGCAGAGTGGACGGTTTGCTAAGGGGCTGCTTGGCCAGCCTAGTCACCCCTTTGCCGGGTTAATAAAGCGCCCACTTGGTTCTTAGACTCCCTCCATCTTTCTGGGTTCCTGGTCCCTCACGGTTGCCCCCGGGCTGCTGTTTCTGGTTTCCTCTGATTGTCACGCATGGGAACCACAGAATGCCTGAGGTCTGAGGGGCCAGGGCTCTGCCTCCTGTGGCTTTGGTGTGGTGGGGGTGGGGCACCAGCAGACCAAGGCAGCATGTGGTGATCCCGGGAAGGAGAATCCCCAACAGTCTTTCCCGGGTTCAGTGCTTTATAGTTAGAAGCGTCTCCAAAGCACTCACTGTGCCTGTCTGGCTAACCTGGTACCAGGGGCAACGATTACGAGAGTTGATGTGGTAAGATCATGGCGGCAGTGAGTGGAGGAGTCAGGATTTGAACCCAGATCTCTGTGCTTTCTCTTCACGCTTGCACAACTGAGGAAAGTGAGTAGCAGAGTCAAGGCAGAGAAATCAGGTGGGATGTTCGAGGCCTGCAGGAGGTGCTCAGAAGGCTAAGCTCTTCCTCCCTGGACTCTTCCGGAGCTCCCTGTCATATGTTCTTATTTAAATATAGTAAATAGACTTTCAGTCAAATGTGGCAGGTTTACCTCTGTTTCCTTTTAAAATCTAAAATGATAAGACATAAAACAGATATAAATTTGCACGGATAAAGAAAATAGAAGGGAGAGAGGAGTAGACCCAAGAGCCTGATGACGTTCTGAAAGATGGGAAGTGGATGGAGGCTCATTTCCTCTTCTTAGCAGAGACTAGAAGTTAATTCCTAGCGGGAGGGCCAAGAGGCAGCCAACCTGCCCCCCAGAGCCCTGGAGAGGCTCTGGAACTCTCCTGGCACCATGGAAGGCAGGGCTTGGGACTGACAATAGGGACTGGAAGTCTGTATGAGGAGCAGCTAGGTTCCCCCTCCCCCCCAAGGTCCCCTTGCAGCCAAGCAGCTACCCCTCTGAGGTACAGGTGGGGGCCATTCGAAGCAGCTTTGGGTCTCAGGGGAGGGTGGGGGGTGAGGGGCTGGACCAAAAATGGGGTTAAGTGAAAAAGTCTACAGATGCTGCTGGGGGTGGGGGGTCGGGGGATGTCCTGCAGTGACATGGCAGGCTTGTCACCCAGGAGCCCTCAGAGAAGCCCATCCTTCTGAAGGCCCTGCCCATACCCACAAAGCTCTGGGCTGCTAGGACTTCTTTGTCTTCCCAAAAGGCGCGTTCAGTTGCTAGTTCTTAACAGTTAGGAATGTGGTGTGCCTGGCACTGTGGACTGTACGGAAGCATTGGTAGACTTGTTTCCTCCTCTGCTTTCTGTCGTTTTTATTAAATAGTAAGGAGATGCAAGAAATTTTATAAAATAAACTCCCTCTCTCCCCCCATTTAAGAAGTGGATACCACTTCCTCTGAAGCCCAAGCTGCGCCCCTCCCCGGTGGAGAACAATGTGCTGTCTGAATCATTCCCTTGCTTTGTCTTGTAATTCGATTACCTAGGTTTGTACTGGTTTTGCATGCTTTTGAATTTTATATAAATGGAATCATACCATGTTTATTCTTCTGTGACTTGTCTTTTCACTCAATATTATGTTCCTGAGATTTATCCAGATGAACATGGAGAGCTGTAGGGCATTCTTTCTCTTTGCTGGATAGTGAGCCATGGACTATACCTTAGTGAATTTTTCCACCTTGTCCACCCCTATTGTATGACTCGCGAAGATCTATTCTTGGTCCTTGCTCTTCCATATGAATGTTAGGATCCACTTGTCAAGTTCCACCAATAAAAAAAATCCCTTTGAGATTTTGAATGAAACCCAATTGAATCTATAGATCAGTTTGGGAAAAATCAACATCCACATGAAATTGAAATTGCATCTTTCCGTTCATGAACATGGTGTGTCCGTTAAATGTTTCCAATAAAGTTATATACTTTTTATCAAAAAGAGCATGCCTTTTTTGGTTAGATTTCTTATTTTTAGAGAGAGAGTGAATGACTGTGGGGAGGGAGTGGCAGAGGGAGAGGGAGCAGCAGACTCCCCGATGAGCAGGGAGCCTGACTTGGGGCTCGATCCCAGGACCCTGAGATCATGACCTGAGCCAAAGGCAGACGCTTAACTGACTGAGCCAACCAGGCGCCCCATAGGTGGGATTTTTAAAAATCTAGACAAGACTGTCTTCCAGTTAAAACATCTGGTCATTTATAACGTACTTGGGCATATTTCTCCCGCTTTATGTTGTGTGTTCCATTTGTCTCACCTTTTGTAGTTTTTAGTTTTTTACCCTTTAAAGTCACTTTTTGCTGGGTGCAAATTCTAGGTTAATAGTTATTTTCTCTCAGTATGTTAAGAATATTATTCTGTCTTTTGGTCTCCGTTGTTGCTGTTCAGTCAACTGTCATCTATTGTTTTTCCTTTGAAGATACTTGTCTCCAGTGCTTTTAGGAATTTTGTCTTCGGTATTCTGTAGTTTACTGTGATGTGCACAAGTGTGGTTTTCTTTATATTTACTCTTATGATATTCCTTGGGTTTCCTGATTCTATGAGTAGATGTTTCATCAGTTCTAGAAGATTCTTAGTTGCACCTTCACGTATTTCCTCTGTCCCTACTGAAGCTCTGATGAGACCTTCCTGCTTCATCCTCATATTTTCTTTTCTTTTCTTTTTTTTTTTTTTAGATTTTATTCATTTATTTGACAGAGAGACAGCCAGCGAGAGGGGGAACAAGCAGGGGGAATGGGAGGGGAAGAAGCAGGCTCCCAGCAGAGGAGCCTGATGTGGGGCTTGATCCCGGAACGCCAGGATCACGCCCTGAGCCAGAGGCAGACGCTTAACGACTGCACCACCCAGGCGCCCCCATCCTCATATTTTCTATCTCCGTTTCTGGCATTCTAATTAATTTCTACAGATCTGCCTTCCAGTTAGGTCTTTCTTCAGCTGTAACTTATCTATTGAGGTTTTTTTTTTTTCTTTTTTAAGTGGTTGTGCCCATTCATCCATGAGTTTTACGCGTCAAATATTTTATTCTCATTTCTAGTTGTTTGGTTCTTTTTCAGATTTGCTTGGTCATTTTATAACCTCTCTTGCTCTCTACTTACATTTTGGGTTTTTTTTTTCTTTAAATATATTGAAGACACACATCTTACATCGTTAGGTAATTTCAGTATTTTAAGTCTTTGAGGCCTGAGTACGTGGGCTCTTGTTTACGGTGGCTCCTCTTCACAATGTCTTATTTCTTGCAATTTGGAGGTTTTGACTGTGAGTTCCTATTTCTTGGCATTTTATCAAGGGGAATTGTTTTTGAGACTGGGTCAACAGTAAATTCCTCCAGAGAGGAAATGTGTTTCTCAGTCACCTGGTGACAAATGAATCCTACACCACTTTATGCTAAATTTTCAGCTCCGGGTCTTTTGGACCCCCAGGTATTGTCAGCTTAGGTTGTAAAGCTTTCAGGCTGGCTTATGGGTGAAAATTCTCAGAAGACGTTTTTCTCCTGCTTCTGCCTCGCACTAGGCTTGGAGATAGGCAATTGCCCTGCTGGGTTTGATGAGATTTCCACGAACCAGCTTTTGGTTTTGTTGATTTTCTCTACTAATTTCCTGTTTTTTTAAGCACTGCTTTTGCTGTGTCCCATAAATTTGGTAAGTTGTGTTTTCACTTTCTTTTACTTCAAAAGATTTTTAAATTTTTCTTGAGATTTCTTCTTTGACTCGTGTTATTTAGAAGTGTGTTGTTTCATTTCCAAGTATTTGGGGGTTCTCCTTCTGTTAGTGACTTCTAGTTTAATTTCATTTTGACCTGACAGCAATGTATTATTTCGATTATTTTCAATTGGTTAAGGCATATTTTATGGACTAGAATGTGGTCTATTTTGGTGACTATTCCATGTGAGCTTGAGAAAAATGTATATTCTGTTGTTGAAGTAAGTCTGTAGAGGTCAGTTGTTGACTGATGGTTTGCTGGGGTCAACTATGTCTTTGAAAAGATACTATAGTTAAAGATTGAACAGAGAACAGAAAGAGTAGAGAATTAAAATAAGGGAATTTTTTTTTAAAAGATTTATTTATTTATTTATTTATTTATTTATTTATTTATTTAATTTGACAGAGAGAGACAGCCAGAGAGAGAGAGGGAACACAAGCAGGGGGAGTGGGAGAGGAAGCAGCAGGCTCCTACCAGAGGAGCCCGATGTGGGGCTCGATCCCAGAACGCTGGGATCATGCCCTGAGCCGAAGGCAGGCGCTTAACGACTGCGCCACCCAGGTGCCCCTAAAATAAGGGAATTTTAAAAACAGTTCCAGAGAAGAGCTGAAAGATAAAAATCCCTCAGAAAATAGGACAGAAAGAAAATATTAAGAGAAGAGAGAAGAAAAACATATGATCAATCCTGTTCTTTCCGGAATTAACCATTTATCAGGTGCTGGGTTTAATGAGAATTCCAGAGAGAACAGAGAAAATGGGAAGAAATCACTCAAGAAAACAAAATTTTTGTGGAAGTGAAGGATATACATCTCCACCCCACAGCACAACAAATAACAACACACAGTCAGGCATGTCCTGCCATTCCAGAACCTCAGAGAAAGAGAAAGTCAGGAGCAAAAACGGCATGGAGCTTCTCAACAGCATTACCAAAAGTTTGAACACAAGGGAATACTGCCCTAAAAATGATTTTTCTTGCATGAAAATTATTTTCAACTTCAAATTTTATGACCTGCTATCACATGTGTATGAATGGAATAAAGATTTTTTTAGACCATGTCTTAAAAATTTTAACTCTACTGACTTTTTAGAGAAGGTACTTGTGGATACGCTTCACCAGATGAGGAGTAAAAGAACTATGAAAGATGATGTGGGGCCCAGGAATCAGAGGACCTAGTCAGGAGAAATGCTCTGAAGCAGTTCTAGCGACCAGTCTTCACTGAGGCAGGGGAAGAAGGAGACTGTCCAGAAAAAAAAGAGGAACTGTCAAACTGGGTGGGGGAAGAATTAACAATTGGTATATACAGAAAACTAAGCAAATGAAAAAAAAAAAGGCAATTTTTAACTCCAGGAAAAATTCAAAAGTAATTTAATTATATCCCAATTTTTGACTCTGCAGTGAGTAACTTTCCCATAGTAATATAAATAGCAATTTAAACAGTGAGTATTGATTTACCTAAAAACTGGGGAAAGAAGGGAGCGAGGTACTGTCACAAGAGAGCTAAAGCCTCATCTGTTACAACAGGGAGCCAACAGATAGGTCTAGAACGAGAAATCAAGCAAGAGTAGTATAAGCAAATACATGTTTTTTCTTAGAGCATGAGCAGGGGGCAGAGTAGGAGTGGAGGGAGAGAGAGGATCTTTTTTTTTTTTTTTTGAACATTTTATTTATTTGAGAGTGAGCGAGCGAAAGAGAGCACAAGTGGGGGGAGGAGCAGAGGGAGAGGGAGAAGCAGACTCCCCCCGCCCCCCCGAGCAGGGAGCCCGATGTGGGGCTCAATCCTGAGAATCATGACCCGAGCTGAAGGCAGACGCTTAACCAACTGAGCCACCCAGGAGCCCGGGAGAGAATCCAAAGCAGACTCCTCACTCAGTGTGACACAGGGCTCAATCTCCTGACCCTGAGATCACGGCCTGAGCCAAAAATCAAGAGTTGGATGCTTAACCAGCTGTACCACCCAGGTGTCCTGAAGCGTATTTTTAAAATAAATAGCTAATGGGGAACCTGGCTGGCTCAGTCAGTGCAGCATGTGACTCTCGATCTTGGGGTTGTGAATTCAAGCCCCACAACGGACTCAGAAATTACTAAAAAAAGAAAAAAATAGCTAAGAGAACTGAAAATGATTCTAGCAAGGGAGCCGTAGTGGGGAACGGGGAGAGGCTATTTTCTTGTTATAAACTAACTCCATAGTACTAAGTAGGTCCGTTTTTAGAAAAATACTTTTTAAAAAGATACCAACTCCCCTCATCCCTAACGTCCACAATCTCCTGAAGCTCTAAGTAGCAAGGGCACTGGGTACCAGGCGCTGTCCCTGCTTTCATACTGTTCTATGAACACGGGTCCACATCGACACAGTTCACGTAGGGATGTCGTATCACATCATACAAACTCTCATTAGGCGCCGGGCACTGGAAGTTTCTCCACTTTCATCATTATGAATAGCTACGAACAGAATCCAGATCAGACTTTTTGTTCCAAGCTCACATAGTCATCACTTGATTGGGGTAGAAGAGAGTCTTTGGTCACGTGGCCCAGCACGCAATCATGTGAGGAGAGAGCCCAGGCCCAGTGACGAGGCGCTAAGACCTTCTAGGGGAGGCCTTTTCATCTCTGATAAGCTCTCTCAGGAAGTTCTCTGGGTTAAGTTGAAATCTCTCCGACTGACAGTGACCCTGCCTGTATTTATCTTCCTATTTCCAGGTTAAACCTCCTGCTCGTCCCGACTGTGCCTCACGTGGCTTGATCTAGAGACCCTCCGCCGTTCTGATCCAATTGATCTACGTCTGTGAGTGGCCAGACTGCACGGAGCGGGATGCGCTCTTTCTTTGGTCCAGACCCCATGCTCTCTTTTTTTAAGTAGGTTCCACACCCAGTGTGGAGCCCAGCGCGGGGCGTGAACTCACCACCCCAAGATCAAGACCTGAGCTGAGATCAAGAGTAAGACGCTCAACCAACTGAGTCACCCACGCACCCCGCCCCGTGCTTCTCTTAACCTGGCCCCAGAATGCATTCCTTGGAAGGGTTAGGGGGCGGGCTGTGAGCTGTGTCACCTCAATCCCTCACTGGTGTCCTGGACACAGAGGCTATTGCCTGGCCGTGGCAGTTAGGTGGGGGCCCTTGGTATCAAGGCCAAAGCGCTGCAGGTACTCCTATCAAATATCTCCTTTCTGGAGTTGACTCCTCATTTCCTCTAGAGGGGCTGCCAAGCTCACAGGAAGCTAGAGCTGAATCTAGTCAAACTCCCTCATTTTACATGTGGGGAAACTGGCCCAGAAGGATTTGGTTACTTCCTACAAGCTTTAGATTCCTACTGCATGCTAGGCTGCACCTGGTCAGACAGAGGAAGACACAGGTCCTCAAGGAGCAGGGTTCCTGGCTCACAAGTGGCTCAGGGTGGCCCTGGTAGCACCAGCCTGAGGGCTGAGAGGTGGGCCGGGCAGACTGGCCAGGGCTCCAGGATGCACTGAGGGCCAGGACTGTGGGTCTCTGGTCCTTGTGGTCTAAACACGCACCTTCCCTCGGGGTTAAGCCTCACTCAACGCCTCTGGTCCATGCCTTTCCAGCTCATTCTCTCACACTATGGCCACTGCCCAGTGAACTTCCCACTATGTGACTGATCTGCGCTCCAGGGCATAGAGGAGCCATTCTGGGCTTCTGCCTCCTGTGCCACCTTCCCAGGATTCCAGAAACACTTCTCCTGTGCACCCAGCCCCACCTCTGCTCTAACTGAGCCTTCCTCTCCCGGGCACCCTTTCTGGATGGACATGACCATCCACGTCTGGGGCAGCAGCTGTGTGGTCTTCAGAAGCCTGCTGGGGGCTCGGGTCACCAGCTCCCTGCATGGGCACTCTGCCTTCCTGGCACCGGTTCCTCCCTTTGCTATCTTCATGGAGCATCACAGGCCTGAGACCTTGGTTGAGCCCAAATTTCAGGAAAGCCGCCTGTAGGGAGGCAGCTACTCCTTGGGCCCCCTGAATAGAAAGAAGGGGTCCCTTGTTTAGCTCACAAGGAGCAATCAGAGCATGTGTTCTGCATGTAAGCTGAGCAAGCAGCAGCCAAGCCTCTGGAACTCCAGGCAGCAACAGGGGGCTCAGTCTTGCCCAAGAAAAGCCTCTGAGGCCCCCAGGTCAGGCCGTAGCCAGTTCTGGCCTGGGCCTGCAGCAACACGAGTAATGTGCCTATGGAAAGCAGCAAAGGAGAAGGCTGGGCCAATGCCCCTCATCTCACCTTAACCACTTCAGAGATCTTCCTTCGGACCTGGGTGTGTTTTCTGGAGAAAAGTGGGGAGCATAGAAGAGCAGAGAAGTCCAGTGGGCAAATGCCTGGGATTTCCTGAGGGGGAAGGAGCTAAGCCTCCTGGGTACTCACTGACCTGCTTCTATAGGTCACCCAGCAGTCAGGGTGGAGAGAAAGGAGACACTTAGGAGAGGAGAAGGAAACTGTAGCCCCAACACACTGCTGCTTGGGGAACGGGCCTGGGGTCACTGACTCTGCCCAGCTCAGTGCAAGGGGCTGGATCTTCCTGGTCCTGATTCTGCAGGGGCTTCGACACCAGTCCAGGGGTCAAGTGGCTGCCAGGCCCTCGCTCACAGGCATGTTGATATGGGCACTCAGCAGGGGTGCGCTCTGGCCTTCACGAAGCACCAGCACCTACAGAGGAAGTGCCCATGGCAGTGGGGACAGGTCCCTTTTCCTCCCTGCTCCCTGCAAACACAAGCCTGGCCTGGTCGCGCTGGCTCCAGTCACAGGCTACCGGGGCTCTATCAGAGGGGCTGGGGAGGCTGCAGATACCTCGTATCTGACGCCTTGTCCCCCTCACTCTCACTGTCCTCCCCATGGAGTACCAATGGGCCACCTACCTTGATAATGTCTGAGATGCCCTTGTCATTGAGACTCTCCACAAAGGTCTCCAGGGGGTAGCTGAGTCCTGGCACCAGCAAGGGGACCTGAGTTCGGGCACAAAGCGGTAAGGAAATCAGCCCTCATGCCTGGAGAGTGTTCGGCAGATTCCAGGGCACTCTCCCGCCTGCTACAGAAGCTGAATTCGGTGTACCCTGGCACAGCGGGCAGGGCTGACAGGCCCAACCACGGGGCATGCGCGTTCAGTGAGGGGAGTGGACACTCTAGGGCCACATGTGTGCCCAGGATTAAACCCAGACCTCTTGACTCCCAACCAAGTGCCAGAGTCTTTCTCAGTTTCTGGTCCTCCCAACTTAGGCTCAGTCTGGACCTGGCGGGAAAGCAGGCCCTTCACTGTGGAAAATTCTCCTTGGGGCAGAGAGCAGCTCCCATTCCCACCGCAGGTATGGCTGTGAGGCAGAATGGGCTCTGGGATCCCAGCACCAACAGGCTTCTGAGAGAGGCACAGGTGGGAGCCCGACTCTAGCTGCTCTCCCAGAACCTTCTGTGTGGCTCCCTGAGACCTCCCTCAGGCTGGGAGAAAAGCAGCGAGGCAGGTCTTGGGCATTCTCCCCAGAGATCGCTGCCATGCCTCAGCCTGGTCTGTGGCCGCAGCCACCTGCCAGCTCCCTCACCACCGATCTGCTCGGGCTCTGCGGGCACCTCCTCAGGTCCCGGCTGGTCTTTCTCACGCCATGTCTCAGTGAGGCAGGCCCAGTACCTTGAAGAAGGCCCGGGGCAGGGCATAGAGCACCTCGTTGTACAGGAAGCAGACCAGCAGCCCCAGGATGGGTCGGGCTGCTGAGGTGTTCTGCAGGTGAAGTGTGAGCTTAAAGGTGGGGCCCAGGCCCTGAACCTGTGGAGACAGTGGGGCAGGTGGAGAAAGCCCTTAGGACCAGCAGCCCTGGGCACTGAATCCCATGTGCCCTGGCCCTGCCCTCCAGCTTTCTCATCAATGTCCTCGTGTCACCTTCTTCCAACTGCTCTAACGCACTGTCCTGCCCCTCATCAAGAGGCCCCTCAGAAGCCCAGAAGGCTGGCTCCTGTTTGTACGGAGATCCGCAAAGGCCCAGAGAGGGGAAGCGGCTTGATGCAGGCCACTCAGCAAGCTGGTCAGAGGCAGAGCTGGCCTGAGGATGCAAGCTGTGGCCTCGCCACTGTCCCTGCCCCTGTCTTCCCAGGCTCCCCACAGCCACTCTTGTCCTGTGGTGGCCACAATGACTTCATTTTCCTCCCTCTTAGCCTCAGTTGCTCTGCAGCCTCTTCCTCTGTCTATGCACTTCCTTTAGGGAAAGAGAAATCGGAAACCCAGTTGGGCCGGACAATGCACCTCCGGGACCCAATTTAGCACTGGCCAGAGGCCAGACGACTTTGCGGTCGCGTGTGTCTGAATGCAGGGGCTCCTCTTCCTGTGCGCGGGCCAGTCTCAGGACTTCCCTTCCCTGTACCAGGCCGTCCTTACACCTCAGGGTGCCCGTGGTTACTGAAATGAACAGCTTTCTTCCTCGTACCATAGCTGTCAGAGCCCCTCCAGTCCTGGGAAGAAACGTCCCAAGGTGACTACTTGCGTGCCCTGCCCCAAATCTGGGGGCTTGTCTGAGGCCAAGGGAGCCGGAGAGTATGGCCCGCTCTGCGGCTGGCTGAGGCCAAGAGGCAGCACAGCAGAGAGGAGGAGACAGGGCACCCTCTTGCAGGAAGACAGAGACTTGGTCTCTGGGCCTACGGAGGTGAGAAGCAGGCACAAGACCTAGTGGGCACAGAATTAGCTCTAGGGCTGGGGGCTCCTACTCACCCTTGACCTCTGGCCCTCTGGCCCTGAGGTGGCCTGACTCCCCCCACACCGGGGTGTTCACTCACCACAGCGTGCAGCTTGAGGGGCTCCCGGGTCGTCACAGACACAGGGTTCAGGCTGGACTCGAGGGCCTGCACATAGGCACGGGCGGCCCGCAGGCGCAGGAGGTAGAGGTCGGTCTGGAAGGTCCGGTGCATGGCTGAGGAGAGGGGCACAAAGGGCTGGTGCTGGAGGTCAGGAGGGTAGGAGGGGGCAGAGGCGGGGGAGAGG
Source organism: Ailuropoda melanoleuca (assembly GCF_002007445.2). Taxonomy (NCBI): domain Eukaryota; kingdom Metazoa; phylum Chordata; class Mammalia; order Carnivora; family Ursidae; genus Ailuropoda; species Ailuropoda melanoleuca. The sequence goes on along the minus strand of NC_048233.1, from coordinate 85,108,729 downwards.
GGTGTCCTGCGTGGGCAGCTGCTCAGACACGCAGAGGAAGGCCGGGTCTGCGGGGCGGGGAACATGGGGAAAGGGAGGAGGGAGGTGCAACAGCCTGGCTTCCAGTGACCCAGGACGCTGTGGGCCACACGCTGCCCCCTCCTTCCTGATTTCCTACCACCGCACTGCCTGCACGCACAGTCCCAGTCTCCTGGGTGGCTCCTGCGATTCTGCCTTCAGGGCCGGTATTCCCTTGAGTCTTGTCCTCCATCCTCCTCCTCTGGACAGTCGATGCCCTGCCCCAGCTGTGAGTGCCCCAATGAGGAACCACCTCGGGCTCCTGAGGGTGGGGACTCACCACTACCGAGTCTGCAGTGTCCCGCTCGGGCCCGGCCCGCGTCCACTCACAGCACTGCGCGCTGCGACTCCAGCAACTCGTGCCTGGGCCCACCTCCCACTTCTAACTGTGTGATCGTCACCTCCACCCGGACGTCGCACCAACACCTCACACTCAGCACTGCAGAGACCCACTCATCTCCTTACCTCCGTCACCACATCCCCATCCACCGAGTTAGCCCAGTTCTGCCCTCACGGCTAGTCGATAACAAGGCCTGAGGCTTCCTCCTCAAGGCTGTCTCCAGAGCCCACGACCCCTCCACTCCCTCTGGGACTCTTCCAGACTTCACACGCTGGTTTCCCAGGCTGTTCTTGCTCCCTTCCTTGTGTAAGTGGCTTCTGCCACTCAGGAGTTTTATGTCTTTACGGTACCCCATCCATTAATCTTTCCTTTTTCCTCTAGTACTTTCACAACTCATTTTTAATTTACCCAGAATGAACACTTGTGTTTGGTTTGCAGTAGAGTTGTGTTTTGTTTTTCAAGAAGCCGGTTGGCCTAATCATGCTTTTCGGACAGTCTCTCCTCTCCCCACTAATCTAAAGTGACACCTTTAACACACACAGACCTTCCACATGGAGGAGGGTCTGTTTTGGGACTTTCTAGATGTGCCCCAGATCAGTGGCGGTTTCTGTAGTCCTACCACAGCTGCCAGTTCCTACAGCTTCATAGATCATTCTGCTGACCGGCCAGGTCCGCTCGTTCTTAAACCCCTCACCCCCAATTTCTTAGATTTACTCTTAGAATCAACTGGTCAAGTCCTCAAAATACACCCTATTGGGATTTTCCCTGTAACACTGCTATGTTCCTACATTAATTTTAGAAGCTGTTAATTAATTAATCAACAGCTTTAACGCATTGGATCTTGCTACCTGAGACTTGGGAAGTCTCATCATTGAAATATTCGGGTGGTCTTTTATGTCCTGGAGAGTTTTGTAACTTTCTTTCTTAGACTGCCATTTTCTTGTTAAATTTACTTCTATGGATTTTGTTGTTATTGTGAATGGAAATTTTGCATTATATTTTCTGACTGGTTACCATCAGTATATACCAAGTTATTGATTTTTTGGTATATTTTACATTTGGTCACCGTAGGGAACTTCCTAATTATTTCTCAAATGTTTCAATTGCTTCTCTTGGATTCTCTAGGCTACAATAGCCAGCTAGCTCTTTTATCCTCTAATTTATCCCTTAAAAGTACAAGCAAGGTCCCTTTATGGAACAGAGCTGGCTGAGTTACTGTATTTTTCTGTTTGACATCTTTCCCAGCCCCCACCACCTAGAATCAACCAAATGTCTCAGCTTTGCATTCCAGGCCCGTCTGGAGCCAGCTGTGACCTGCCTTGCCAGCCTCTGCTCTGGCCACCCGGCCTTCCTGCATGACACCTGTGACTACATGGCAGCTGTTGCTTGGATCCAGGAAGGGTCCTGTGCCTCTCTACTCACACCTCGGCCTGAATCTCCTTTCCCCACCCCTTTTTGGCTGGTGGACTTGTAATCATTTCAGGGCAAAGTCCAATGTCACCTCTCTCTGAAGCCTCTCCCAGGCTCCCGGACCAACTTCCTCACTGCGAAATCGTCTGTGAGCCTCACCAGAGACCTCTTCGCAGAGACTCTTCTATACCTGTCATGCAACATGAAGTTAACACAGGAGACTGAGCTCCTCGGGTGGGCCCAGCCTATTTCAACGCACCTAGCAGAAGGCATGGCATAATCACAGGTATTGAATAAATGGAAGAGTGAGTGCAAGAGCAGGAAAAAACGAATAGGAAAAGGAAGAACCCTGGTCCAATTCTATTTCTCTCGTAAGAATTCCTCATCTAGAAGCAACTGTTCTCTCCTCTGCGTTCATAGGGCGCTCGCCCTCACCCACAGCATCTTCCGCCCTGAGGCAGGTGTTGTAGGCAGAATGTACCTCCTGGGCTGTCTCTGGACTTCCAGAGGCCGGAGACCTGCCTGGCTGCCCAGGTCTCCCAGTGCTTAGGGCACCTAGGCGGGTTCACCCGGTTCTCGCTGCTTCAGAACCACGGAGAAGGAAGAGGAAGGACCTGGTCTGAGTCTCACCGGTGCCAGCCTCCCGCTCTCGCAGCGTCTGATCCACATAAAGCCGGGTCTTTCGGGGCACACTGAGTTTCATCGCCTGGGCTGCTGGGGGGCCCGCCTCACCTCCCGCTTCCACAAACACTGCTGTACGCTTCAGGATCTTGATGATCAGGCCAGCGCCTGGGCAAGCGGACAGACAGAAACAGATTTGTCCTTCCCATTTCTACCCAACATTCCCGTCTGTCCTCCCCAAACAACCTGCCTCAGATAGAGCCATTTCTGTCCATTTCTGTCTTCCCGCTGAGATTCTGGGTTTCTAGAAAGAATAAAGTGTGTCTTAACAATGTCCTACCATTCATTCATTCATTCATTCATTCAGCAGTCACTTATCGACTGCGATGTTCTTGGCATCGTGGCAGGCTCTGAGGAGACTCGGGGGACCTGGAGACACTGGCCCGTCAGTAGTGCAATCACAGTGCTAACGAGCCAGCCCCAGACAGGACATGTGTCCACAGGCCTTGCTTTCCAAAGCCAGGCCTGCCCGTGCTTCACATCCACCCCCTCCTTCCCAGGATCAGCCTGTCACCCTGGCGCCTAACTCTAAAACCCCTGCCAGGTCTGAGTCCGCTCACCCCGTGTAGTCATGATGAGGGTGTTATCTTCCCGCCCGTAGCGGCCAAAGCAAAGGCTGGTCACTGCATCCTAGGATGGAGACACCAGAGTTTAGGGGGGAAAATATCTTGGAGAGGAGAGCAAGTCTGGGGTGGGGGATAAGGTTGGGAGACCCCGGATATGATATAATAAAGAGATGTGAGGGAAGGCCTGGGGCAATGTTGCCTCTTAAATATTCCCTGTATTTCTCATCTGCCTTCCAACCTGCCATGGCCACAGCTCCAGAATGAATGTCACTGGGCTTCTGGGGTCAGCTTTCGTTTTTTGGGTTTTTTTTTTTTAAAGATTTTATTTATTTATTTGACAGAAAGAGAGACAGCCAGCGAGAGAGGGATCACAAGCAGGGGGAGTGGAGAGGAAGAAGCTGCTCTGCTGGGAGCCTGGTGCCGGGCTCCATCCCACAACGCTGGGATCACGCCCTGAGCTGAAGGCAGATGCTTAACGACTGAGCCACCCAAGCACCCCTGGGCTCAGCTTTCTTTTTTTTTTTTTTTTCTTTTTTTTAAGATTTTATTTATTTATGTGACAGAGAGACAGCCAGCGAGAGAGGGAACACAGCAGGGGAGAGGGAGAGGAAGAAGCAGGCTCCCAGCCAAGGGAGCCCGATGTGGGACTCGATCCTGGAACGCCAGGATCACGCCCTGAGCTGAAGGCAGTCGCTTTAACCACTGCGCTACCCAGGCGCCCCTGGGCTCAGCTTTCTAATAGGCCCCCAGCTTAGTGTTTCTCCCCCGTCTGTCCTTCACATTGCTGCTTTTCAAAATACAAACATGATCATGTCTGTTTTCTGCCAAAAAACTTCCAGTGGCTTTTGTCCTCCTTGTTAGAACAGTTTAAGGCCTTCCACATCTGACTCCAACCCGCCTTTTCTGTTCTCCTCTACCGATCCCCCAAACCCCACCTCACCTGTCCCCCAACAGCCTGCGAGCCAAACCAGCTGCTTTCAAACTTGATACTGTGACATAGGACACTTTATACATACATACACCAAGTTTCACATGTGATATACTCTGAGCTTTCTTTCTTCTGTTGCTGGTTGTGACCCATGAAATTAATTTAATGACTCACAACTTAGTGTTTGAAAAACTGGTCCAAACTCATCAAGCCACCTAGATTCCTTAATCAAGAATACTCCTGCCTCTCAGCCTTTGCTCATGCTGTTTCCGGTCTGGAATGTTCTTCCTCTATGTATTCACTTGGCAAACTGTTTTGAGGCCCAGTAGAATTGTCACTTGCTCTGAGAAATGACTTGTGAGTTCCACCCCCATCTATCCTTCACCACCACCCCCAGTCACCAGGCACCCTCTGGGCTTTGTCAGTACTCTGCTCTGCTTTAGTCTCGCTTGTATTTCAATTAGTTGTGTCTCTGGTTGGCTGTCACCTTAGATTATAAATTCCCTGAAGGCAGGATTTACACATCATTTTATCCCCCACAATACAGTGAGTTGTGCTTATGAGATGCTCAACAAATGTTTTTGAAATACATCAAGGGACACCTGGCTGACTCAGTCGTTAAGCATCTGCCTTCAGCTCAGGTCATGATCTCGAGGTCCTGGGATCGAGCCCCGCACCGGGCTCCCTGCTCATCGGGGAGTCTGCTTCTCCCTCCCCCTCTCCCCTGCTCTGCCCCCCGCCTCTGCTCATGCTTGTGCTTTCTCTCTCAAATAAATAAATAAAATCTTTAAAAAAATATATCAAAAGTCAAGGTTATCAGGTGGAGTGGGATCAGGAGAGGCAGCTAAGAAGCCCCAGAGGTGGGAATGAGGGGCAAAGAAAAGCGAGCAGCTCACCGGGGTGCGGATGACATTGAGCAGGGCCTTATCATGGTAAATGCGGACTTCTCCATTGGCCAGCCCAGCCATGACGGCCTGCAGGCCCCGTGAGCGCTGCTCCAGGAGGTTCATGGTCAGGATGGCTGCTGGCATCTGCACCGTCCACAGCTTCTTACCCTGGGAGGGTTCAAGGCACAGCACGGAAAGGAGGCATGGCTAGAGTTGCAGGGAAAGGGACGCCAGAAGGAATCCCTTGCTAAAGGGGAACCAGGGAGACATACGTGGAGGGGGTGGGGGATGATGCTTGTCCAGGAGCCATACCTTGTGGGTGAAGCCATGCAGGCTCTCTTGGGTGCTGCCCACCACCAGGACCTTGTGTACCCGGACAAGCCCCACAGGCTGGGCGCTCAGCTCGATGCAGTACTTGGGGCGCCTGGAGTCTCTGTGGAATAAAGACACACTCTCCAAGCCCTGGAGAAACCTTCTTTCCTTCCCTGGCTGACCCTCCTCTTTCTAAGCCCCACAATCTATCCCAGAAGGAACCCTGGCCCAAAAGCAGATGGCCATAGTATTATTTCCACCTTTACCACTTAGCCCCTGTGTGACCTTGGATAACACAAAGTGTGTTTTCTTTCCCAGTCTCCCTGCTGCCTTTACTGCAGTGACTTGTGTGAGAACCTGGCATTGAACGGTTAACAGTGAGTGTACCGTAGGCTAGACGAGGCGCTAGCAGACTTAGGCAGTTTAGCAACTCATCAGAAATGCATGAGAAGTCTGCTCTGGAAATGCACTGTTTTCAGTTTCCTGGCTTCTGAATCTCAGTTTCTCTTATCTAGAAAGAAGGGGTAATCCTTGTCTACAAATCACAAGCTATGGCTCCCCCTTCTTCCTTTCCATGTCTGATGATTATAACCCATCTGAGAGCCTCCCTCTGGTCTCTGGGCCTCCTTCCAATCTACTCTCCACCCAGCAGAGCAATCTCTTAAAAATATAAATGGCTCACATCATTCTTCTGATTAAAACCCCCAAATTGTTTTCAAATTCTAAATCCTTACCATGTCCTAACAGGCCATGCCTGAGCAAGACCTGGTCCCCACACACCTCTTTCCGCCCTCCTCCTTGCCCATCAAGCTTGAGGAGCACACGCCAGTGTCCTTCCCATCTTGAATCTGCTCAAGTTTTCTCTGCCTACATCACTTCTTCCCCACTTTTAGAACAACTGGCTCCTTCTTAACCTTCCACATTATCTCCACAGACAGGTGTTCACCGATCACCCTGGCCCTATTATTTTTTCCCACTGAGCTTGTATTTTCTCCAAAGCATGCAGGAACTATGTTTATACCGTTTAACAATACATCAGCACATGCCCGATACCTTATATAATGCTTAATACATAGCGGGTGCTCAAAGATATTTCGTGAATTAGAAGATGAATGTTGAATGTTGTAAAGAGTATCAACCCTAATGCGTCAAGAAGTGTTACACACCCATAAAGCCATGCAGCAAACGGGAGGCTATTTTTACTTCTTCCCATCTCTGACTGCACTGCTCACATGTGACAGCCATCCCGCCCAGTCTCTCACTTTGCCAGTCCTCGTCAGACAAGCCTCCAGATGGCCCCCTACGCACATGAGCTCAGCCTTCTCTATGAAGTTCCCAGCTCTTCCCATTCCTGAATACCAGCTCCAAAGCCCCTACTAAAACCACCCGGGTTCTGAGATGTTCTTGCTGGCCCCCGAGACCACGATGAGGCTACCGTCTCAGGATATAGATGTTCCCATCGCGGCAGGCAGCGGCAAGCCGGAACTCCACGTCGAACTGGCCAGAAACCTCCAGGAAGACAGGGACGCTGGGTAAGCTCATCTGCAAAGGAGAGGTTCAAACATCTCAATTTTTCTGGTGCCCCTGTCCTTCCTTACCTTGAAGTAACTCCTCTGAGTTGGTTCCTTGTCTGAATTTCCAATCTCCTCACTCACTGTGGGTCATAGTTTGAACGTGTTCAATTTTTCTGGAGGGAAACTCAGCAACATGTAGCAAAAGCCTTTAAGTCTATCCCCTTCAACTAAACTACGCCACTTCTAGGGATGCATCCTAAAGAAGTATTTAGCTGAGGATGGACAGATGTTTGGGCAAGGAAGTTTACTGCAGGGGTGTTAATAATCGTGAAAACCGAAAACAACTTAAACATGCAATAAGTGATAAGGTAAATAAATTATAGTATATTTATATAATGGATATCATGCGGCCTTTAAAAAGGCTGATGTGGGGGCGCCTGGCTGGCTCAGTCGGTTCAGTGTCGAACTCTTGATTTTGGCTCAGGTCATGATCTCAGGGTGGTGAGACTGAGCCCCGGGTCAGGCTCTGTGCTGAGCATGGGGCCTGCTTAAGATTCTCTCTCTCCCTCTCCCTCTGCCCCTCCCCTGCTCATGCTCTCTCTCAAAGGAAAAAAAGGCTGATGTGGTTTTCTATATAGATATGGACAGACACTGATGGGCTACTATTATGTGAAAAAGAACAGGTTACGTGATCCTCTACCGCTAAGTCATTTTTGTAAAAAAATGTATTTATAAGTTACATATCTGTGTCTCAATATGAAAATTCTGGAAAGACACACCAAAACTTTAATGGCAGATATTATGGGTGGTGGTATTTTCTTGGATATATACTTTTTTCTTTACACTTATCTACATAACTTATAAGTTTTCTACAACATCTATTACCAAGAACTACAGGCAGGAGATGTGGGGGAATAGAGGGAGGGAATGCAGCCAGGGCCCTAGCTGTGCCCAGGGCCAGGCCCCACACTGACCTTGGTCAAAATGGTGAAGGCCTCCGGGTCCAGCACCAGGAGCTCCTTGTTCTCAGTGCCCAGCACCAGGCAGGACACAGCATCCTCGTCAGCCAGGTTCTTCTTTAAGGTGGTCATGGTGGTGATGACTGTCTGCAGAAGGACTTCAGGAGTCACTAAGGGCGTCCCCACACACCATCCCCACAGACACCCCCAGGACACCAAAGGAGGGAAGAAAGAGGGCAAAGGAGGTGGAAGAGTATCAGAGATGTGACAGACGTTTTAGGTACAAAAGTGTTTATTGCAACAAACCTAACTTTCTAAAAAAGAGGCTTAAGTCAATTACAAATTTCCATTTGATCAAAAACCATGCAGTCATTTGAAAAATAACATTTTAAAAGATTCAATGACAAGCAGAATAATTCTAATGTATTAAGAGAAAAAAACAGGTAAAATGTTATTATAATCCTAGTGTAAAAAAAATCTGAATAAAAAAACATGCTGGAAGGCTAAACTCATAAATACAAAAACTGGTTATCTCTGGACAATGAAACCACAGAGGATGTTTAATTTCTTCATTGTGTTTTTCTAGAATTTCTACAGTGGGCACATGTTCCTTCTGTGATTGTGATTGGAGAAAAAACAAAAGAGAAGAGGATGATCCCTTTTTTAGGAATTTCTCCTATGAAAATAATTTAGCAGGACCAAAATATTTCTTTGGATAAAACTGCTCACTGTGCGATTATCTTTAAGATTAAAAAAGAGGAATCATTCTTGATACCTAGTGGAAGGAGAAAGGTTACAGAAACGTGGATAGTAATGGCTCCCAATTATATAATGATGACATATATATCTTGGAAAGATTTCCTCCCTCCCCCAAAACCGCATCTTTTAAGCAATAATGAATTCACTTCATGATTTTGTAAGTACTCAAAGATATTGGTAACTGTGGATGTGAGCTGCTGATCAGCAGGAGAGAACAGCATTGGTCTAAGGCTAGCCAAAAAGCAGGGCATGCGTTGGTTGTTCCGTGCCTTTGGCTCAAGTGGCTTCTATAGGAAGTGGAGGGTTTCCAAGAGGCTTTCTAAAACGCAGCCAGCAGCCCTGGGACTGGACTGAGGATCAGCCCCTAGGTCAGTAACCACCAGAGTTTAATGAATAGGTTCATCAGTAAAACCATTAAAATTATAACTAAGAAAAATATGAAGTGAATAAAAAGGGATACATTTCTTATTCAATGTACGTGAACAGTTACATAAACAATGAATGAAATAATTAATAATCAATGAAATAATTAAGGGGCCATTAAGAATGGAGTTCTTAAAGACTATTTAAATGCTCAAGATATAATGTTGTGTATTCAAAGGAAGCAAATTATAAAGCATATTTATGAAGAGAAGATATGTTACCTTTACTCTTAAGACAATAAAAGTCATGTAAAGTTATATAACTATATATCAATTCAAAGCTGCCGCTGCTAACTGGAAACAGAGAAGGCTCTGCAGCTTTGTGACCGTGTATGTGTGGCCAGGGCTGGAAAAGAAACTGCAAAGTGAAACTGGTCACGTTTGGCTGTAGAATCTACCACTGATATCACATTGTCTTTTTTATTTATTTTTATTTTTATTTTTTTTTAAAGATTTTATTTATTTATTTGACAGAGACAGAGACAGCCAGCGAGAGAGGGAACACAAGCAGGGGGAGTGGGAGAGGAAGAAGCAGGCTCATAGCGGAGAAGCCTGATGTGGGGCTCAATCCCATAACGCTGGGATCACGCCCTGAGCCGAAGGCAGACGCTCAACCGCTGTGCCACCCAGGCGCCCCCACATTGTCTTTTTTAAAAATTGTCCGTATTTGGGGCGCCTGGGTGGCTCAGTCGTTAAGCGTCTGCCTTCGGCTCAGGGCGTGATCCTGGCGTTCTGGGATCGAGCCCCACATCAGGCTCCTCTGCTGGGAGCCTGCTTCTTCCTCTCCCACTCCCCCTGCTTGTGTTCCTTCTCTCGCTGGCTGTCTCTTTCTGTCAAATAAATAAAATCTTAAAAAAAAAAAAAATTGTCCGTATTTTTTACAGGGAGATAAAGAGACAAGGGACGTTACCTGCCGCTTGATGGACTTGGACTTGTGCTGGCTCACAAATGCCTCCATTTCACTCAGCTCCAGCTGTAAGAACCTGCACACGAGAGAACTGGCAGCTGCAAGGCCTGAGCTACTTCCCCCGACAGGCCACTCCTTAGCCACTGCCTTCCCCCCGGAGCTTCGGGAGCCCTGGCCCCCCACAGGGCCCTTACCTGAGTGACTGTACAGACAAAGGCACCTCTGCCTTCTCCCTGAAAGGAGAGGGGCAATCATGGCAGATTTAGTTGAGGAACAGGACCCTGGGGGTCAGACGGAGAGCACTGGGATGAAGGAGAGGGGCTGGGGGATTGAGGCACGGGTGGGAGGCATGTGAAGGGATAAGTGGGCTCTCACCGGATGCCTTCCAGCATCTCCTTCAGGGTCAAGGGGTCAATCCGGTCCTATGACAGCAAGGAAGAAAGGTAAGCCTGTGAGCTCCAGAGTCAGGCAGGGAATGAGGATGACTCACTGGCCGCCATTTTTGCCTTATTTCCATGCGCGACATCACTTACCTCCTTGGCCTGGTTCCAAAGATCTAGTTCCAGGGGGTTTGGAGGCAACTGGGGCAGGCTGAACTTGAAGTAGGGCCGAAGATTCTTATACACATACACACAAGGGCCTGAGGCGAGTGCTAGAGCCGGCGTCCGGGGCTCATGCTGCTCCATGAGGAAGGTGGCAGCCGCAGCTGGCAGCGCAGGTAAGGGAGTTTCGGTCAGCACTGTGGGTCCTTTGAGTACCTTCAGGCAGGGATGCTGCCCACCGGGGCCAAGGTCCCCCACCACCAGCTGTAGAAAGATGCTGGCTTACTCCAGACTCAAGGTCTAAAGACCCCTCTACTGACTCCCTTCTTGGGCTTAGCCTTTTCACTAGTGCACACTCATTCGCTCCCACACTGGTGCACTAAGTGGGGGGCAAGGAGACTTTGCAATAAGGCTTGCAAGATGTGTGACCTTGGGAAAGTTGATTAAACTTGCTAAGCCTCAGTCTTCCCACCCACAAAACGGGAATATCTAACTCATGACACTTGCAGTGAAAATCCAATGAGGTAACGAATTACGGAAGCTGGTGAGTGCTAGTGAGGAGTAGGTGGCAGGTGATGTTTTCATTATTCATTCGGTAAACATCTTTTCAGAGTCCGCTCCACGCCAGGCACTATTCTGGACAATGGAGAGTGGCTGAGGTCAGGGGGGGTGCTGGAAACCCCTCTCTGGGCCTCTGAGGCCTGGCTTCCAACTAGGAACAGAGCTAAAGAAGCACAAGTACGCATGCGGAGCAGGATGCATCTGGACAGAGAGGAGAATCAAGCTCCTCGGTCCCTCTTTTCCACCCTCTAATCCATCCTCCAAGCCACTGCGGCTGCCATGCAAGCCCATTCTCTCAAGCAAGGTTTTCAAGGCCTCTCTGATCTAGTTTCCAGCTTGTTTCCCACCACCTTCCCATCCATGTTATGCTCCAGCCAGAATGCGGGCTGCCACAGAATGTCTGGATTCTGAGAATGCACAGTGTGCCAGGAGCCACACCAGAAACTACATGCATCCTTTCATTTAATCCTTTCAACAATTTATGAGACAGGTACTATTATTAGCTCCATTTTACAGGCGGGGAAGCTGTGGCTCAGAGATGTTAGGTAAAAGTCACTCAAGTAGGTGGTAGAGCTGGGGCTGGAATCTAGGTTTGTCTGAATCTAAGCCGGTGGTCTTAACTACTATTTTATATTGGTTTTCACTTTCTAATCCAAATTTACTCTCTCCAAATACGCTACAAACTCCTAAGCCTCTGTGCCTCCACTTGTACTGTTCCCTCTGACTGGGATGCCTTCCCCCTTCTCTCCTCCATTCCATCTTGATACATTTCATTCATCCTTCAATACCCAGTTCACATATTACTGCCTCCTGGTACCTCCAGATAGATCTCATCATCCTCTCCTTGCTGCTCACATACTTTCCATATATTCGATTTTAGTATCCACGCGCTTAATCCACAAGCATCTACTGAGTCCCTAATTTGTGCCAGGTTCTAGGCTAGGTGCTGGGAATCAACAAACTAGCTATTTAAAAAGTTATTACACAAAAGCATCTCATACTTCATGTTATTGAGGCTGTGATTTCTCTACCTTTCACTGCTATAAACCCAGTGCCAAGCACACACTAGGTAGTCAGTCGAAATCATGGATAAACTAAGGCCATTGTCTGTATCTCCTCCCAACTGTGTGCTGATTCATTTCTTAGCTTAGTGCCTGTACAATGCCTGACACACAGCAGGCTGGTCGCTTTCCAAACTGCTAATTTTTGAATTAATTTATTCATTTACATTTTATTTATCTTGGTGTTTTAAATTAAACTTAAAACTCAACCTTTTTACTACGGTAGGTTTCAGTCATATATAAAAGCAGAGAGATTCATATAATGAACCTCCCAATACCCAGCATCCAGCTTCAAAAATTATCAGCTCGGGGCTAATCTTAAAATCTATGCCCTTTGAATAACCATAAAACTCTCCCTTCCTCCCTTCTACCTTCTCTCCGGATTCCAATGCCCCACCCCCAACTAAGAGACGTGTCAAGTTAACAAAATTAAGAGGCTTTGTCTTGGTAGAATCGCCAGCAGCATTCCTTCTGCTTTCCTTCCTGCAATCTGTTTTACGAAATCAACAGGTTCTCTTCACCATCCATATAAAAATAAAATTTGACACTAAATGCACTTTTTTCAGGGTACACCTGAGTTCCAGATTATGCTGAACTCCTTTGGAGCTATCAGGACATCTCACTTCTGATGCTCCCCCACGCCCCAATTCTCCTTCTCCCCGGGTGATATGCTTACCTTGTACTCCCCATCCCCGTGCAAATCTGCCAGCGCTGGAAAACACAAAAGGGCCATAAGCCAGGGTTTCCCAATCCTTGAGACTTCGCTACAGAACCGTTATTTGACTCTATCTCCTGGTCCCAGAGACTCACCCAGGCAGGCGGAAAAGGTGTGGATGTTGGCCATGGGGTCGTAGTGTGCGTCCAGCCATTTCGAACTGGCCTCATTGCTGGGAGAGAAGGGGAAGAGTAGGCGGCTGAGTCCCAGGGGAGGGGAAGAAACCTTTGCGGGAGCTAGTCTCTGAGAGTGAGGTGTGTAGGGGGTTCTGAAATGGGGGTACGGACGTCTGAGGCCAAGTCCAGGCTCCACCAGAGGCTCACAGAGTGACCTCGAGTCACACACACGCAAATTCATTCACTCCTTGGGCCTCAGTTTCCCTATTTGAACCCTCAGATCCCTTCAAGGACTGCCAGCGCTTTCTGAGAAGCGCAGGAGCCCAGATCCCGGGCCCGAAACCCCCCTCTTTACATTTGTAGAAAAGGAGGCCTCGAGGACCCGGGCCTTCACCTCTCAGCTCTGCCGCTGTCGCAATCCGATGAAGACGCAGCAGCCATCTTTGCAGGCGTCGCCTTGGCAACCGGCTCCCGCCAGCCGCCGCGCAACGCCCAAAAGCGCCCGGGCTCTGGGAAGGGCGCTGGGAAGAGCGCGTACAAAGGTTCCGGGCGCTCGGCTTTCCGGCCCCAGGCTAAGTGGCCACCATGCAGGCAGGATGTGCTGGCCTCTTAGTTGAGTTTCTGCCTGCTGAGGCGCAATCCCTCACCCCGGCTCCTAGGATTTATCTTTGCTCCTTCCCAGCTGGAACCTCTGGGTCCTGCAATCTATTATTGGTGGGACCCTCTGGCCTGGAGAGCAGCCTCTCTAGTGTTTCTGAGCAGTGAAACGAATTCCACACCCTCTTCCTCTTCATGGTTAACTTGGCTGAAAAGGGGCTATGTCCTTTCTTCCCATCTTATTCTGGAGGCCTGGGCTCAGAGAAACAAAGCACAGTTGCTTAAGAGATTAAATCCTAGGATTGACTGAAATCGAGAGTTTCCAGCTTTTAGGTTCCTGGAGTATTTTAAAATACAGGAAATGCCAAAAAGGAGGACTGTAAAAATCGTGCCACGTTCCTCCTTGTGGCTGTGTCTCATCGTTTAGAGGTGACAAAACGCTGTTGTAGAGGGGAACCTAAAATTGACCTTCCTTCCCTTCCGCAGGCCTTGATCCCATTACCCTGCTGGGCGCAAATGAGAAGCGAGGCAAAGGCAAGGATTCGCACACATGGCAAAGATGGTGGTGGTTTCTTATGTTTATTTTCTGGTTATAAAAGTAATACACGAAGAACACTGGGTTGGGAGAGGTTCTGAGTCCTGGAGCATCTAGACAGGTCACCTCTCAGAACTCCATGCCCTCATCTGGGAAGCAGGATAAGGAGCCGGGCCCTGCCCACTCTACCAAGGGCAGTGCAGATCAAATGAGAGAACACCGGAGAAGCACTCGGTAAACTGGAAAGTGCCGACACACGGAAGGGGTTAGTGTCACCACCCACGGCTGAGGTAGCACCAAGGTCCGAGCTCCCGCTCCTCCCCCAGCACACTCAGGGAAGGGGGCCACTTGCAGCCCTGGTTTGATGGAGCTGGGGGAGGAGCTGCATAAATCTCTCTCAAGCCTGGCCAGATGGGGCCTCACTGGGGGACTTCCAGAACCGGGCATCAGCTGTCGCCAGCTGGGTGAGGACCTCCTCCAACTCGGGCCCATCCTCTGAGAAGCGCTCGGAGAAGGATCGGATGAGGCCAGCAGCCGAGGCCTCGTATTCAAGAAGCTGCACTTCTGAGCCTGGGGAGAAGGAGAAAAAGCAGCAGGAAAAGGGCTTAATAGGAAGCAGATAACCACAATCATAATCATAGGAGCAGGTAGCTCTTCCTGAGCTCTTCGACTGTGTGCCAAATATTGTGCTCAGGGTTTTATCATCTAATTCAATCCTCACAACAACCCTACGAAAAAGGAAGCATTAAACGGGGAGCATTCAGTGAATTGTTGCGTTCATCATTCATTCACTTAGTAAGCATATACTCTGGTGCCATGTTAGGTTAAACAGACAGTCTTTGGCGTCCAGGAGCTTATGGTCCAACAGTTGCTTCACCTCTGTCTACTGTGGGACCTTGGACAAGTTTCACAACCTCACTAAGCCTCATTTTCCTCAGCTATAAAGCGGGAGTGAGCACAGCACCTCTTCTCTCAAGAAGCTACGGTGATTAGATACAACGCACTGAGTGAATGCTCACCAAGCTCCAGCAGTCACCAGCATCGTTATCTCGAGCACCCAGCAGGGCCAAAAGGGCACCCATTTAACTCATGGGCTGCTCCAAGGGTCCCCTGAACACTCACAGGAAGCCTTTCCCTCCAACCTACTCCCACTGCTCTACCCACTCAGAGAGCCTTGTTGTGCTCTGTGGCACTATGGGGGGTGTGTAGCTAAGAGCACGGGCTTTGGGTTCAGACAGCACATGTTCGAATCCTGGTTCTGCCACCCACTAATTGTTCACCTCAGGCAAATACATGGCCCCTCAGTGTCTCAGTTTCTACCTGAAAAATGGGGGCAATAACTTCCTCCTGGGGTTGTTGGGAGTTAATCCATGCGAAGTTCTACCCAGTGACTGGCACACAGAAGTCCTCACAAGTTACTCGTCATCTTCACCATCATCACCATCATCGCCATCACCACCACCACCGCCATCATACCTTTGAAAACCCCACCTTGCTCTTCAGGCTTAGTTTAATCACTTCCTCCCCAGAACCTTCCCTGATTCCCTCAAAGGTGAATGTGATCTTCCCTTCTCTAAGTGTTCAGACCACCATTTGGGCCTCTTGGATGCTTATTAACGTTCCCTGGGTGTGATCATTTTTCTCTAGGTCTTATTCCTGATGGACTGTGAGCTACTTGAGGCAAGGGCCTGGGTCTGATTCACCTCTCCATCCCCACGGGCCCACACAGGGCTGGACAATCAAAGAGATGATATTGTAATGAGCACTTACTATGTGTCCAGCATGATTTGTCCATTTACTCACTTGACATGCATCGAGCAGCTCCTGTGTGCCAGGCCCTATACTAGCTGCTTGCTGGGGATGTGCCATTCCTGCTAACGTGGAAGCAAGGACGATGGGAAAATAGCCGACGGATGGAGCATGAAGGGATTACTTTAGGTTGAGGGGTCAGGGACAGCCTCTCCCGGGAGGTGTCATTTAACAGAGACCAAAATGACAGGAAGGACCAACCAAAGATTGGGGGAGGACTGTGCCCAGCAGAGGAAACAGTGAGTGCAAAGGCTATGGGAGTGGGGAGAGCTCAGGGGGTTGGAGAAATGGAAAGGCCATGAGCCTGGAGGCCAGTGAGCCAGGAGGGGTCCCTGAGGCCTGCCAGGGGTCAGGGCCAAATCCCCCGGGGCCTCTGGAGGGCAGCACAAAGAGTTGGAAATAAGCCTCTCAAATGTTTTCCTCGCCAGTAGAAGGTCATTATTTCATTAACCCTTCACAACTGCCCGTGACTGTGGGAGTGAGGAGCACCCTTAATCTGACTCTAGGAAAGAGCTGCAAGCCTCAAGCGATTTTGTCTCTGTGCCTCAGTTTTCTTAACTGTAAAATGTAAACTGTAACTACCACATTGGGTTATGGTGAGGATTTATTTCATTTTTATAAGTGAGCTCTATGCCCAATGTGGGGCTTGAACTCACGACCTCAAGATCAAGAGTCACACGGTCTACTGACTGAGCCAGCTGGGGGCCCCTCTGGTGAGGATTGATTGATGGAAGATGTTATTTATTTATTTGTCAGAGAGAGAGAGCACAAGCGGGGGAGCAGCAGGCAGAGGGAGATGCAGGCTCCCCGCTGAGCAAAGAGCCCCCCCCTCCCATGTGGGACTCCATCCCAGGACCCCAGGATCATGACCTGAGCCAAAGGCAGACACTTAACCCGTTGAGCCACCCAGGCATCCCAATGTGGTGAGGATTTAAAGAGCAAAGCCACGGGAAGCAGTAAGAGCTGGAAGAAGTCCCTAATCCAGGTTTGCTGCAGGGTCAGCACACAATCAACACTGCTCTATGGATGAAAACAAGGTCACAGGGCAGCTCGGAAGCTCTGACGCTGCGTGGGGCCACCCCTGCTTAGGTGCCCCACGTGACCAGCATCAGGAAAGACAGGTCAGGACGTGAGAGGAAAGTGAATGCAGCAAGGGCCTCTAATACAACAGGTACAGGTGCAGCGGAGACAGGGTAAGGGCTTCTGGAAACAGAGTCATCACCTGAGAAGGGAGAGGGCTCAGGGGGCTGTGATCTCTCCCCTGGGCTCTGCAGAGTCACACTGTCCTTTGGGTTCCACCAGCCTGCTGGGTTCCAGCTCATGCCTCCCCCTCACCTCATCCCCAGGCATCGACAGGCCTGATTCTCCAGGACCATGCCTGGCCTCCCCATAAGCCCGGGGTCTGTCTGTTCCACTAGCCCCTGCTCTGTGGGCCTTTCATAAACCTCCGGTTGCTGTGTTATAAGCAGCACAGCCCAGCGTGTGTGGGGTGGTGGTGACAGATGCCAAGGTTTGGGGCCTAGGATTTGGCATGGGGAGGCCTGGGGCAGGGAGGGAGAGAGGCAGGAGTCACCCCAGGGAGCCTTTCCTGAGCCCAGGGATGGGTTCCAGGCCTCGTTTGTCCATCAAAGGGGGCTGGGGAGTCCATTACCTTCAAGGCGAGTGTTGGGCTGAACGATGAGCTTCCGAGATTCCTTGCGGAGCAGCACTGTGTCCCTGAGGGTGAGGAAGCACTCAGGGGGCGCATCAGTGACTGCCGCGTACCCCTCATACAGGGCCCTGCCTCCGGCCACATCTCCTGTGGACTTCAACACCTGTGGGAAGGCAGAAGGGATTACTGCTTATGACGAGCAACCCCCATGCCCCCATGGGGCTTTGCCAGGGGCCCCAGCCGGTTGTGCCCACCCTGGACGGTATCTGCTCTCTCACCGTATTACTGTGCTGAATACGGGAGAAATGTAGATCAAGGGCTTAGCTCATAGTAAGTGCCTAGTAAAGTGAAGCTAATGTTTCTCATTTGAGTTGTAGACAGAGAAAGCATTACCATCATCCTCTTTGAAAAAATTTTTATCACACCCATAAAATACACAGTATATATATTAGGCTTTAATATATAGGTTATAAAGAATATAATACATAGGTTATAAAATATAATAAGACACCCATACAACCAGCACCCACCTTAAGAGTTAGTTCCCTCCTTTTTTTAATTAAAAAAACTTAAAAAAAAATTTTTTTTTTAGAAAGTAGTTTGATTTTTTTTTTTTTGAAGATTTTATTTATTTGACAGAGACAGCCAGAGAGAGAGGGAGCACAAGCAGGGGGAGTGGGAGAGGAAGAAGCAGGCTCCTAGCAGAGGAGCCTGATGTGGGGCTCGATCCCAGAACTCTGGGATCACGCCCTGAGCCGAAGGCAGACACTTAACGACTGCGCCACCCAGGCGCCCCTAATTTTTATTTTTTTAATTAAGTAGGTTCCATGCCCAATACGAGGCT
This sequence comes from Ailuropoda melanoleuca, assembly GCF_002007445.2. NCBI lineage: Eukaryota > Metazoa > Chordata > Mammalia > Carnivora > Ursidae > Ailuropoda > Ailuropoda melanoleuca. The sequence continues at coordinate 85,090,556 of NC_048233.1, read as the reverse complement.
TGAACTCACAACCCTGACATCAAGAGTCGCGTGATTGGGGCGCCTGGGTGGCTCAGTGGGTTGAGTCCCCTGCCTTCGGCTCAGGTCATGATCCCGGCGTTCCAAGATTGAGCCCTGTGTCGGGCCCCCTGCTCAGCAAGGAGTCTGCTTCTCCCTCTGTCCCTCACCACCCCCCAAAATAAATAAAATCTTTAAAAAAAAAAAGAGTCGCATGGCCTACTTACTGAACCAGCAAGGGGCCCCAAATTAACTCTTCCCTTGACTGCATGCCGGGGCTTCCTGTCTGAGGAAATAATCCTCGATTCTGTGCTTATCATTCCCTTATGTTCCCTGAATTCCACTCTGGACCATGTTATTTTAACTTTTGCTTATGTCCTGTGATTTGCTTTTTCTGCTCGAGCTCCGTGTGAGGTTCGTCTGTGTTCGGGCACGCAGCCTTAGTTCACCCTCCTCACTGCTGTCCACGGTTCCCCGTACAAACACCCACAGGTGCATCTCTTCCGGCGACGGGGACAGCGGGGCTATCTGCCATTCAGCACCGCTGTGGACACCCTGGGCACCTCCTGCTGAACAGAATGAACGGATGCAGGTTTCCCGGGGAGAATCGGTGCTCTGGAGGTCAACGAGCCCAGGCTGCTCTCCGAGCTCCCGGAGGCGGCGGCTGGCAGCCCTGCCCGCTCTGCGTGCCAGGCCGCTGTCGGCAGTTCTTCATTTTTGCCAAGCTGGTGGGTATAGAGCTCATGTGGTTTAAGCCGTGCTTTCCCGATTGCTCAAGAGATTGAACATCTTCCCATAAGCTGATGTGTTACTCGTTTTTGTCTTCGGTTCATGAGTGTTGCTTATTTTTCTGCAGGGTTGTCTATTCTTCCTCGCTGTTTTTTTTTTGTTTTGTTTTTTAAGTTCTTTATATATTTAAATACTAACCTTTTGTTCACACTTAAGTGGTAAAGACCCTATCCTAGTTTAAGACTTGTCTTCTCCTTTATGGTAACTTTGATGAATAAAAGCCACTCTTATTTGTATTTTTAATTTTATTTATGTATTTATTTATTTTTAAAAGACTTAAAGTAATCTCTACACCCAACATGGGGCTCGAACTTAAAACCCTGAGATCAAGAGCCACATGCCCCACCGACTGAGCCAGCCAGGTACCCCCCAAAAAGCTATCTTTGAAGTAAAGGGACTGATCTCATCCTTGATGGCTAGTGCTTCTTGTGCTTAGAGAAATTCTCCTTCACTCTGAGGACATGAAGATATTCTTCTCTGTTAAAAATTTTGCGTTTTCTACGTAAGCCATGAACCCTGGGACTGACTTTGTGTATGGCGGAAGGCGGAAATCCAGTTTGTCTCTGCATGAGGATAACCTGTTGTCAGCATGACTTGTTAAATGGTCCCTCCCTTCTCTCGTGGTGTGCAATGTCCCTTCTGTCACACACCAGAGTCAAAGCCTGGTTCTTGGTTCTGTTCCACTGGTCAATTTGTCTATTCCTGCCCCAGGGCCGGACCGAACTTAATTATCTTAGAATAAATTTTGGTATCTGGGGGAACGAGTCCGCCAACCTGTTTTGCTTCAGGAGTGTCTTGGCTCCTTATTGGTGATCCTTTATGCTTCCGTCTAAATTTCACAATCAGGGTGCCTGGGGGGCTCAGTCAGTTGAGCGTCCAACTCTCGACTTTGGCTCAGGTCATAATCTCAGGGTTGTGAGCTCGAGCCCTGCATGGGGCTCTGCACACAGTGGGGAGTCTGCTTGGGATTCTCTCCCTCCCTCTGCACCTCCCCCCCCAACTCTTGCACACTCTTAAAATAAATAAATAATAAATTTTGCAATCAGCTTGTCAAGTTCCATGAAAAACCCTCTTAGGACTTTTTTCTCTTACTTTATTTGAGAGAGAGAGCAGAGTGAGCAAGAGAGAGCACACGAGCCAGGGGTGGGGGGAGGGTAGGGGCAGAGGGAGAGGGAGAAGCAGGCTTTCTGCTGGTCAGGCGGCTGGATCCCAGGACCCGAGGATCATGACCTAAGTCAAAGGCAGATGCTTAACCGACTGAGCCAACCAGGCGTTCCTCCCCTTGGGACTTTATTCAACCTTATGAAACTTATTGATTTCATCAGTTTGTTTGTAGATTCTTTTGACATGCCTAGGCATATAATCTGCAACATGAAGAGTTTTATTCCTTCCTTTTTAATGCCTATTGTCTTGTTTCCTTCCAAAAGCTAATCCCTTCAGCAAACTGTTGATCAGAAGTGGAGATAGGGAGCATTTTTGTCTTTTTTTTCTGATTTTTAAGGGACTGTTTTAGTGTTTGAACAAATGATAGTGACTGTATTTTCATTTTCTGAGACATTATCAGTTAAGAAAATTCTTTTTGGGGCGCCTGGGAGGCTCAGTCAGTTGAGCCTCCGACTCTTGGTTTTCACTTAGGTCGTGATCTCGGGGTCATGGAATTGAGACCTGAGGCTCCGCACTCAGCAAGGATTCTGCTTCTCTCCTTTACCCCCTCTTGCTGCCCCTCCCCCATCTTTATTTTTTTAAAGATTTATTTATTTCATTTTATTTTAAATTTTTATTTAATGCCTTCTCCCACCTTCTCGCTCTCCTTTCCTCTTGCAGCTTCAGTTTACACACCTTAGCCCTTTCCACACTGTCCCCCGTGACTCTTCACCTCTCTTAAATTTTCTATCTTGGTCTCTGTGCTACACGCTGTATACTTTCTTTTGCCTTTAGCTGGATCTCAAACCTGTTTAACCTGCCTATTTTTAGTTTCAGTGGTGATACAGTTTATTTCTGGGAGTTCCATTTGGTTCTTTTCCAAATATCTGACATTTTGTGGGTCTGATCCTTACTGTGGCCAGTTTGCAGGTGGCAAAGTAGGACTCCTCCTAGGGCTCCCTCCAAGTAAGCCTCCACCCCTCAGACCCAGGGTTATAAGGATTCTCCGGGGGGCGGGGGAGGGACCTCCGGAGGGACAGTGAGAGAGAACATCTCATCTTTCTCTCTTCCCAGTAGTACGGAGCACACAGAAAGTAGCAGAGACACATTCGCCAAGCCGACATGTCAGACCCCAGCAGCTTAAACCGGAAAGCCGGTAACATGGATGCCAGTGGGAGGCGGGACAAGTAACGGGAGGCCTGGTGAAGCGGAGAGTCATGCCATGTCCAAATGCCCAGATGTGGGGGCTGCTGCTGTTTCTGCCCATTGTTTACATGGGACTTGAGCCTACTGATGCCAGTCCTCCTGAGAAGCCAGAAATACAGATTTATTTTATTTTTTTTTTATTAAATTTTTTTTATTTATTTATTTATTCGACAGAGATAGAGACAGCCAGCGAGAGAAGGAACACAAGCAGGGGAGTGGGAGAGGAAGAAGCAGGCATAGCAGAAGAGCCTGATGTGGGGCTCGATCCCATAACGCCGGGATCACGCCCCGAGCCGAAGGCAGACGCTTAACCGCTGTGCCACCCAGGCGCCCCCAGAAATACAGATTTATACACAACACAAGGTGAGCCAAAACGGACAGCGTTTGTGACCCTGGCTGAAGCCTCTCCTTCTGGAAATGTCTTCGTCCTCCCTACTTGCTATCTCCTTGCTGTGCTCTTGGCTTTTGCTAGGGGGCTGATAAGACAAAGAGCCACACCAACGATGCTTCCATATTCCATGCGTCCTGTAAAGCTATTGCTGAGGAGACTGTCTGTCCTGCTGAACGATTCCTCTTACACAGAGACCCAACTGGCTCAGTCCCTCGAATGGGACACTCTGTGCTTGTTCGATACTCAGTCCCAGTTCATCATCGGACTAGGACTTGGCAGATTTGATTCTTTCATCCAGTAGGACTTATTATTATTAACAAACTACTTCAGAATAATTCAAGATAGAGAGAAAAGTTGCAAAGATAGAACAGAGTTTGCATATGCCCCTTGCCCAGTTTCTCCTGTTGTTAACACTGTATAAAACTGGTGCATTACTATCAGCTAAACTCTAGGCTTTTTTAAATTTCACTAGTTGTCCCATTAATGACCTTTTTCTATTCCAGATCCAAGACCCATACTGCATTTTGCATCTACTGATTTTTTTATTTTAAGATTTTATTTATTTATTTGACAGAGAGAGAGACAGCCAGCGAGAGAGGGAACACAAGCAGGGGGAGTGGGAGAGGAAGAAGCAGGCTCACAGGGGAGGAGCCTGACGTGGGGCTCGATCCCATAACGCTGGGATCACGCCCTGAGCCGAAGGCAGACGCTTAACCGCTGTGCCACCCAGGCGCCCCTGATTTTTTTTTTTTAAGATTTTATTCATTTGAGAGAGAGAGAGCAGGGCGAGGAGCAGAGGGAAACGAAGAGGGAGAGAATCTCCAGCAGACTCCATGCTGAGTGCACAGCCTGATGCGGGGCTCAATCCCAGGACCCTGAGATCATGACCTGAGCCGAAATCAAGAGTTGGACACAACCTACTGAGCCACCCAGGAGCCCCTGCTTCTACTGATTTTTTTTAAGTTTTATTTATCTGAGAGAGAGAGCAGAGTGACAGAGCACATGAGTGGGGGGAGTGGGAGAGGGAGAAGCAAGCTCCCCACTGAGCAGGGAGCCTGATGCAGGGCTCGATCCCAGGATCCTGGGATCATGACCTGAGCCGAAGACAGATGCTCAACCTACTGAGTCACCTGATTTTTAATTTCTTTTTTTTCTTTTTAAAGATTTTATTTATTTATTTGACAGAGATAGAGACAGCCAGCGAGAGAGGGAACACAAGCAGGGGGAGTGGGAGAGGAAGAAGCAGGCTCATAGCAGAAGAGCCTGATGTGGGGCTCGATCCCATAACGCCGGGATCACGCCCTGAGCCAAAGGCAGACGCTTAACCACTGTGCCACCCAGGCGCCCCCTGATTTTTAATTTCTGATTTTATTTTACTTTAATGGCCAAACACATAACTTTTATTAAAAAATGCGTTAAATCCTTTCTGAAAACAGCTGGGAGTATCATCATGGAGATATTTGCTGAACTGAAGGCTGGGCCTTCTATCGGTTGAAAAAGCCGGCAGGACCCAGTTCCAATGGAAGGTACTGCACAGTGAAGAGCGGGCCTTGAGTGGTTCTCAAACTTTGCTGAACGTCAGACTCACCTGGCAGGCAGGTGAACATGCAGATTCCTGGGCCCTGCTCTCACAATTTCTGAATCCGGTCTGGGGTGGTGCCCAGGAATCTGCATTTGTTGGCTGCTTCTGGGTGATGCTGATGCTGCCAGTCCATGGGCCACACCTAATGTCACACTGGCTTGGATTCGCAACATTCTATTTGCTCAGTATGTTGTGTCATTTGCTTCCTGCCTGGTGAGGCAGGGGATGTATCCCATTTAACAGATGAGAAAAGTGGGGCCCAGCAAAGCAGAGTTTGTTTGCCCCAATTACATGGCTGGTTAATACTGACATCAGAACCCCAAAAGGTCCCAACTCTAAGCATTCCTACGTAGGAGGGAAGCCAGGGCCATGCTGACCACTGTCCTTCACCCACTAAGCTCCAGGCCTCCTTCTGTCCCTCAACCCACAAAGCTCATTCCAGTCTCCAAACCAGACTTTGTGCTTTCTGTTTCTTCTGCTCTTAGACCTTCTCATAGCTGGTTCCTGCCTGGCACTCAAATTGCAGCTTAAACGCCATCTCCTCCAGGAAGCCTTCCCTGACCACCCAGGCTAAGGAGGCTCTGCATTCCTTTCCCCTCTAATCTCATTTGCTATCGTAACACCAAGTTTTATTGTCTTTACAGCTCTTGTCATGATTTGAAATCATCTCATTCACTATTGTTTACACATTCACTACAACATAAGAAACTGCTTACAACTTATGCTCAGTGCCTGGCATATGGTAACACTTAGTATACACACTTGTCTGATGGATGAATGAATGAATGAACAATCGAACGGATGATCAGAAGGCTACGAGGCAGTGCTCGAGGGTGGGGAGACAGGGTGAGGCTGGCGGGCAAGAGGGCTCCACTTACCTGAAGTTTCCTCAGGAACCGCTCCAGGGCGGGCTTGCCCACAGGCCGGATCTTGTTGCGGTCAAGGCGGACCCGGGCATCTGGGCGCCCATCAGCGCCTGTGGTGGGGGTGACAGTAACGAGTCCCTCGCCAGCCTCCAGCAAGACCCTCAGGATCACAAACCGGGCCTGCATGTGAGCCTGCCGGAGCCAAGAAGAAAGGAATCATTTATATCCCTGAGATAAGACACATCAGAAGCTTGGTTCAAAGCCTGATATATAGTACGTGCTCATTAATTGTCGATTATTCTCACCACTTTCCTCACTCTGTGGGTCTTTTCTGCCTATTCCTCTCCCCTTAAATGCTTCCACCCCTCTCCGCTCACAAGGGAAGGCAGGCTGCCCTGGGAAACAGGAAGGCCATTTCCAGGCAGATCCCAGAGCCCTGTGCTTCCCTTACCAACCACCATGCCCTTCGCTGCTCCAGAGCCCACTCTGCTGATAGCAGATACAATCCAGGTCACCAAGCACGTTCTCTTCTACAATCTTGTTTGCATTCAACAGTGGGACCAAGTGGGCATCATGAACCCCAGTTTACAGATGACAAAACAGAGCCCCAGAGAGGTGAAGTGTCACACAGGGTCACACCGTTGTTAAGGGAGATCAAGGTCTCAGACCTAAGTTTCCCGACTCTAAAACGTGTGTTGTTCTGATGACATAAGATTGCCTCCTCCAAACATACTTGTATGACTTTTAAGAACATTCCTATTGTTCACCCTATTTCCAAAGTACATGTCATAACCGAGCAGCCTAGCCTAACAGCTCTGGAGGCAGACTGCTTGGATTGGAATCCTGGCTCTGCTACTTACCAGCAAGTTACTCAATCTCTTTGTGCCTCAATTTCCTCATCTCTAAAGTGAGAGTAATAATAGCACCTACCTCCTGGGGTTGACACAGGGAACAAAGAGTTAATTCAGTGCTTAGAACCGTGTGTGGCTGAGTTAAGTCTGACACAAGTCAGCTATTACCAGTCGTAGTAAAATCACCTAATTTGATTTGCCCTGAGAGGTGAGCCGGGAGATTATCACTCCCATTGCACAGACAGGGACACTGAGGCTCACAACAGTGTGACTTACCCCCATAAGCAGTGGAGTCTGGGATTAAACCCAGTTCATGTGCCTCTTAGGGAGATGTGGTTGTCCCATCCCTACACCTAGAATCCTGACCTTGGCCCCCGCGGCAGGCCTCCCCCTGCTGGCTCCCACCTGTCTCCAGCTGGAGGCCTCCGGGGTGTAGAACTCCAGAGCGAGCAGCCCAGCCCGAGCCATGTTGAGCCAGTTCACGTAGATCACATCTTCCGCATCAGCCCCCTCGAAGCCAAAGATCCTGGCGGAGGGACAGGGAGGTGGCAGGGGCAGTCAGAGGCTGCCTGGGTCCTGACCCCCGCCAGTGCGCCCTCTGTCCACAAGGGAGGCCCACCCCCCCCGCCTGCGGCCCGTACTCCAGCACTTGGGGGTCGAGGCAGAGGTAGAGGCCCACACTTTCAGCGCGGCATTCTTCGTAGCTAGAGGCGATGGTGCTGAACTTGCTGTCCCAGGTCTCCCCGCTCCGGTACCAGCTCTGAATCTGGGAGGGGAGGCCCAGGAAGTAGGCTCAGGGGCAGCTGCCACCCCAGCCAGGCCCCGCCTCCCAGTCCCGGGGGGCTCCGGCGAGGCCGCCCTCACCTGCTCCCCCGTCTCTGGGTTGATCACTGCCTCCTGGTCGAAGTTAAATGCTCCTTTCTCGTCCTGCGGAAGAGTCAGGACATGGGGCAAGTGAGGGAAAGGTGCCTCTATCCCAGCCCAGTACTTCAGCCCGGGGATTTGAGTGCCATCCGTGTGCTGCCGCCTCTGAACCGGAGTCCTGTGACCCTGGCTGCCCTCTCAGAGCCCCCAGCCACGTGAAAACCCAGCCCCGGGATCTCCGGACCCCAGACATGTACCAGTGGATGGGCTAGAAAGCTTGGCTGCTGCCCCCCTACATGCTTCCCAGCCCCTCTCCCCACGCTGGCAGAGACCACAGCCTGGGATTCTCTACCTCCGATAAGCATCAGTCTTGTGATCCACTCCGTGTGCCAAGTGTCTTTTATGCACCATCCATTTATTCCTCACAACCCCACCCCCCCGGAAGGTTCTATTACCCCACTTCACAAAGGAGGGAAATGAGGCCCAGTGACTGTGAGCCCCAAAGTGGAATCAGAGCACATAACCTCCACACACGCTATCTCTTGACAGTAAACCCATTTCCAGAGGGCCTACTGTATCAGGCAAGCCCTAGGGATTTGCTTTTATTCCTCAGGATGGCCCGTATGATAGCGGTCAGGGTCCCTGCTTGACAGAGGGGCCAACTGAGGCTCAGTAAGGAGAACTGACTTGTGCAAGGACACAGAGTGGCCACATTTGTTCCCACGTCCCTTGACTTCAAAGCTTGGACAAGGCCCAGGGCCAGGCTACTGCCCCCATTCGCTGCTCTCTGAATTGTCCTGACCTCCAGCCCCTCCTGACTCAGGGACGTGCTCCACCTTGCAGGGAGCAGACCCAAACCAGAACCCCGCTCTCTCTGATGTCCTGGCCCTGCCCGCCTCTGGTCATCTCGTCTGTGCATTTCCGTGCTAGGGTTCCTTAATGGGCTCTCCTCAGCCTGGTAGAAAGGCTGTCTGTCTTCTTTATATTTCCTAAGTGGGTGTCACAGGGGCTCCAGCCACTCTGGTTGGCAGGAAGGGGCTGTTCTCGCGAGAAGCGACTCACTCCTTATTAATACCTGGAAAGGTACAGGTTTTCCAGGGAATAGTAGTCCAAAGACAGACCATGCCGCAGCCTCAGGACTGGGAGCCTGCAGAGACTGCCCTTCAGAGCCTCCCTGTCCCTGGGGCTGGCTGAGTCACACCTCCAGGGCAGGCTTCCTTGGCCTGAGCCAAGCCATTCCTCCAGTGCAGGTGACCTCAGCTGGACTGTCCTGCGGGCCTTGCACCCTTGGGGCTCCCGGGGCATCTCGGGAGAGGGTGAGATAGGAACTTCCCTCCTTTAGGGGCCATTTTCCCCACCTGATCCAAAGCCCCTGAGGGCAAAGACAAAGAGCTTCGCCCTGGGCAGGTGGATCATGGGGGAGGGGAGCTGCCAGGTCTCACCTGCACGAAGAGCTTGCCGCTGCCGTGGCCCAGCAGCTCATGCAGTCCCACCTGCACATCAAAGGAGGGCCCCTTCCAGCGGATGTACAGGTCCTGCCAAGACAAGCAGAGGCCCATGCTATCCGGCCCACAACAGCCACACAGCCTGCTGATGCCACCGCTGCCAAGCTGAGGGCCTGTGGCCTCCTTCCTGCCAGGATCCATGGGGCCCCCGCTCGGCCCATCTCATCCTTGCAACCACCTGGAGGAAAGGGACTGCTTCCATGGTCTGGCAGGTGAGCCAACAGGCCAAGTGTCAGGGCCACCAGGCCAGGAAGTGGCAGAGCCAGGACGGCAGCCGTGCTCTTCCCTCTCCATGCACTGGGCTCCCAGCCTTCGTGTGTTCGCCGTCAGGCCAGGCCTGCCCCCAACCTTGGGCTGCCGGTGCCCACCTTGTCCTCCTCCTCCAGGAAGGTCAGCTTCTCCCGCTGCGTGGCATAGGCCACAGCCAGCACGTTCCCCAGCGACACATTCTTGAAGCCATCCGTCTGCCGCAGGTCGTCATCTGGAGAAGGTGGGGAGAGAACCAGGGAAAAGACACAAAAATCAAGGGCCATGGATAAGGAGTCTAGACAAGAGGATGGGGCTGGGCCGGAGAACTGAGCGGGGCACGTGGCCAGGACAACGGTGCGCAGGGGGAGGGGTGACTCGTAGGGGCCACTGTTGCGGCTTGAGGAAGCTCACAGTTGGGGATGTTGATGCCAGCAGGGATGCCAGAGCCAGAGAAGGTGAGAACGTCCAGGGAGGTGAAGTCGGGGGTGAGGAACTTGTCCTTCTCGAAGGCCGGGGGCCAGGGCAACTCCTTCAGCAGCTGTTCTGCACTTGCCACCAGGCACTCAAACTTGGCGCTCATGGCCTTGTTCACCATGGCCACAAAGCCTGTAGGGACGGAGGTGGGCTGTGGGCTGGCAGGGCTCAGGAGGGGTCCCGTACCCCACTCAACTCCACGACGCCTCCAGCCATCACGCAGGTACTCGTGTCTGCTGCGTGCAGTACCCTTTGCGGGCCAGTGGGGAGAACAGGGACCCAGGCCTGGCCCCGCCTTCGTGGAGGTCACTGGGGTGGGTGGGATGTAGAGAAGACTTCACTGGGTAACATCTGAGATGGATCTTAAAGGAGATGGCAGGGAGCACACAGATGGTGGTGGGTGAAGGTCAGATCCCCAGTGGAAGGGACTGCATGAGCAAAATACACGTTCTTCCTTTGGGGGCGACTGAACTGTCCTGCATGGCTAGAGCATCCGGCTTGTGAGGTGGTGACTGAGGCAGCTACGCAGGAGGCCTGGGACTGATCCTTTTAGGTTTAATGTAGTCGGGGATCCTAACTTCCGTTCCCAAAGTTGCACTCCATAAAATGCAGTTTCTATGAGAGCCTTCATAAAGAAAGGGCTTCCTGGTCAAAAAAGTTCGGATAATACTATATGCTCTATCTCTAATTTCTTAGAGATTCCTAACGTACATTTGCATAGTAGAGGTACTGAAGAGTCCTGCAGGCAAGACCCCTTGCTGCTTAGCACTGAACCCTTCTTGGTGTAATTCCTGTGAACCCTTCTTGGTGTAATTCCTACATGAACTATACCTTGGAAAGGCCTGGCCTAGACTACTGCGTGGTCAGGCTCCTGCAAAGAATGGATTAACTTGGCCAAGGGTTAGACTTGGTTAGACTTGGCAAAGTCTCCCGGTCTGGAGCCACTGTGTCAGGTGGGACGGATGTATCAGGTCGGGAAGACAGGACGATTAAAACAGCAAAGAAGAAAAAGCAACCTCCGGGATTGGTTAAATAAATTAGGGGGCAGATATGACGGCACACCATGCAACCGTTAGACATGGTGCAACAGCAGATGTCATGGGAATTTATAACATTACGCAGCTATTAAAAAGAACATGCGGGGGGCGCGCCTGGGTGGCTCAGTCAGTTAAACATCTGCCTTCGGCTCAGGTCACGCTCTCAGGGTCCTGGGATCGAGCCCTGCATTGGGCTCCCTGCTCCGCGGGGAGTCTGCCTCTCCCTCTCCCTCTGTGCTTTCTCGCTCTCTCTCAAGCAAATCAATAAAATCCTTAAAAAAGAAAAAGAACAGGAGGGGAGTCTGGCTGGTTCAGTCGGGAGAGCATCTGACCTTTGATCTCAGGGTCATGAGTTCAAGCTCCACATCGGGCGTGGAGCCTACTTAAAAAAATAAACAAATAAGTAAAAATAAAAAGAACGTGGTAAGTCTATATGTACTGATATGAAAGTATATCTAAAATATTCAGTGAAAAAATCAAGTGGCAGAACAATCCATAGAAGAATCTCATCTAGCTGGACAAGTTAAAAGTTTCGTGTGTGTGCTTAAACAAAGCTGTGGAAAGATCTGTCCTCAACCGTGTGAACCGTGGTGACCTCTGGAGGGGAGTGTCACAGGGACCGAATTCACATTTTATCCTACATACTTCTGTCTTGTTCCAATTACTTACAACAAACATGGATTTTTAAATCACACACACACACATATTTTTAAGCGTTTATAGCTCTATATAAAAACAAAAAACAGGGGCGCCTGGGTGGCTCAGTTGGTTGAGCGGCCGACTCTTGGTTTCAGCTCAGGTCATGATCTCAGGTCCTGGGATCAGGCCCAAAGTCAGGCTCCGTGCTCAGCCAGGGAGTCTGCTTGTGGGTTCTCTCTCTCCCTCTGCTCCCCCCCCACCAGCTTGCACTCTATCTTGAAAATAAATAAATAGATAAATCTTAAAATAAATAAATAAATAAAAACACACGCAAAAAACCGCACAAGGTACACTCCCAATTTTAACCTTGAGATAGGAGCAATTGCGGATGATTTTTTTTAATGTATTTTCAAAATTTGTGACCGTGAACAAGAACTACTTTTCCTTTTTTTTTTTTTTTAAGATTTTATTTTTAAGTAATCTCTACACCCAGTGTGGGGCTCGAACTCACAACCCCGAGATCAAGAGTCGCACACTCTACTGACTGAGCCAGCCAGGCGCCCCTGGACTACTTTTCTAATAACTACAATGAGTTAGGTAAAGAGTCTCTGAGATCAAGGCTGCTTAGGACGTTCTGGGGTCTTGGCCCTCAGAGAGGCCTGGAGAATCAGGACCCAGGCAGGGAAGCTGCAGGTGTGCACACCGTCCTCCCCTCTGGCCCCTGCACCACCTGTGCCCTGGGCCTGCATCTTTGGGCTCAGATCTAAGCTCCCCACCGGCTGCTGGGGCGGTCCTCTCTCCTCCCAGGCTAATCTCTCTGGCTTCCAGCAGTTGGATGCTCCAGATTCTGTCCCCAGGGCTAGGGAGGATAAGGCTGGGCACTAAAGTCTAAATCCTCAGATGGATGCCCTGCCTCGCACAGGGGGGTCCGGCGGGGGTATGGATATAGGCATGGGGGGCCAAGGCGGCTTCCCACCTGCCCTGGGATGACAGCAGCCAAGCCAAGTTCACAATCATGATGTCAATTACACTCCCATACACCCAGGACCTTTTATGTGCCTGGCGTTGTGCTGAGCAGCCTGCATATGATACCTCATTTCCCACGACACCCAGAGGGAGTGACCGATGCTCAGATATGGGGTTTACCCAGCTGGGCAGTCACACAGCTGGTGAGTGGCAAAGCTAGGCTTGGAATGGCAGAGGCCTGTGCCCGGATCAGACAGCAGAGGCAGCACAGCGAGGTGGCTCAGAGCCAAGGTGCCAGTCTGGGCCAACAACTATGCCTCGGTAACCACTTCTGTAAAGTGAGGATACCAATTGTCATGGGAGGACAGTGTCCAAACGAGCTCCTATACCTAAGTGCCCAGTGCCTGGTAAATCGTCAACACTGGTTCTGGTTATTTGTATTATTATTGCCAAGTGGGGAGGGGAGAACCCTCAGGGAACATGGGATAAGCATTTGCAAGCTGACCCCCCCCTCCTCCCAGAAGTTACCTTCAAACTCTCCACGGGAACCAAAAGGGTCTCGGTAGCTCTCGATGAACCCGATGTAACTGGGGGAGTAAAGGGCAGAGATGGAAGAGGGGCAGGCAGGGGGGCGCAGCCGGGGTGAAGGCTGGTGCCTCACCTCTCCACGATGGGGCCTTTGTCCTGTATCCAGAAGCGGGAGCCCCTCTTGTGGGCCTCGATGGAGCCCTGGGTGAAACTTTCTATGTAATGAGCCAGCATCTGTTCCTGCCGACTGTTGGCTGCATACGCCTGGGGGTGAGCAGGGGTCGGTCAACCTCTGGCCACCTACCCACCCTGACGCCTGTCTTTGCTGCCCAGAGGGATCTGGAGCTTGCACACCTCAGCCCCCAGCCAGCCTTACCTTGGCCTTCTCCAGATGCTCCACCACCTTTTGGAGGATAGGTGCATAGTCCCCCCGAGTCACCTGGAAATGGCTCCCCCGGAATTCGTAGCTCTTCAGCTTGGAAGTCATTTCAGAATGCAGAGCAGGCTCTGAGGGGAGAAGGATCGCTCAGGGAAAAGGCTAGTGTAAGACACCCCAGCAAGCTTCTCACTGTGACACCCTTACCCTAAGATCTTCAATGACTCCCCACTGCCTACAGAAATTAGTATAAACTTTCACTTTCGAAAAATATATAGATTACATAATAGGAAATGTTCTAAGTGCTTTACACATGTTAACTCATTTAAGCTTCACATCAACTCTGGGGAAGAGTTATCTCTGTTGTACAGATGGGGAAACTAAGGCACAGAGAGTTAAAGTAAGTTTCCAAAGGTCACATGGGCAGCAAGGGGCAGAACAGGATTCAAACTTAGGGTGGCAAACTGTATTTAGAAAGACAGTCATCCCTGAAATGTAAGGAGCCTTATAAGGAGACGAGAGGGTGAACAGGAAGTAGGAGACACAATGAGAGAAGACGCTGGAGAGGTGAGGAGGGGGACGGGAGCCAAGGAAAGCAAGCCACCTCTAGAAGCTGAGCTGAGGGAGGCGAGGACACAGATTGGCCCCTGGAGGCTCCAGAACGAGCTGGAGCCTTGTTTCAGACTTCGGGCCCCCAAACAGTAACCATGCATCTGTGTCGTCTCGTGCCGGCACATCCAGGGTGACCCGCTGTGTTCTGCTTGTCGCTTACCAGTAGGATCTGCTTCTAGGTATGTCGTAAAAAAGAAAGGACGACCACAGTATCTCCCACCCCTCAATGTGACATCCTGCATCAGGATGCGGGGGCTCTCTGCCCTCCTCCTGACATGGGGCAGGCTTGTGACTCCAGGAGAAGTGACGCCATGGGGCTGCCGAGGCCAGGTCATGCAAGGTGCCACAGCTTCTGTCCGGCTCTCTCGGAGTGCTCCCTTGTGGAGGCCCGCCAACATGAGCCACGTGAAGAAGCCACGTGGGGCGCTATGGCCCAGGGCCCCTGCTGACAGCTAGCATCTTCCCCCATGCGTGGGAATGAGTGAGCCCCTGGCTGCTGATGGCACCCCAGGCTCCGAGGCCCCCCGGCTGAGGTCTCGGATGTTGTCACCAAGCAAAAGCTGCTCCTATCGTGCCCCATCCCAATTCCGGACCCAGAGTCTGTGAGTGTGAAGAGGTGGGTGTATATCACTGAATTTGGGGGGCATCTGTGCACAGCGAGAGGTAACACAACAGGTGCACTCAGGCAGCCTGGCTCCCGCCACACCATCAAGCACCGTCGTATACACAGGAGACGATACGGGAGTACGGGCTCGCCTTATATTCCAGTGTGATCTGCTCCTGTTCCCAGGAGCCCGGTATCCTTTTCCTTAGTCAAATCCAACAACATGCCAGTCACTACACTTTCCCTCCACCATGCTCTGAGGCTCACACCGTTCCCTCCAGCAGGGTTCCAGTGCCGTCTTCGTCTAGCCCCACACCACAGATCTGAATGTCTACCAAGTGCGAGCCACAGGGGAGACAGCAGTCAGTGAAACACACAATTCTTCCTCCTCTTGAGGAGCCCGTAGTCAATAACAACAAAAAAGCCTGGGAAATTAGGGGGTGTGCCGATGGGAAAAGAGAATGAAAGTCACGGAAAGACAGGCAGGGTCCTGAAGAAGGTGATGCCCAGGCACGGCCTAGACGATGAGGTGTTCATCACGTGAATGTGAGGGAGGACATGGAGGTGGGAAAGGGGACAGACCGTGCAAAGTTCTGGACAGTGTATGTGCAAAGTTCTGGACAGTGTATGTAACAACACGGGGTTTTCAGGGGACTGTAAACTGCTGAGCACGGCTGGGGCACAGAGTCTAAGTGGGAGGCCAGTGGGGGTTATGAGGCTGGGGGCTGGGAAGTGGAAAAGGGAGGGCCAGGTTGCAAAGGTCCTCACAGGGGCCTGGATATTTCAGTCCACACTGCATGCATTTCCCTCTCACCTGGTAACAGACCCCAATTTTCCTCCGAGAAACCCCCTCTCCCCACCTCCAATTCAGGTGCGTGGGAGGGGCTGACCTCATCACCTGGCTCTAACGTAGGCTTGGGATCAGGGTTCAGACAATCAGAGATCTATCTGTCTCCTGACCATAGGCATCGGTTCACAGATAAATACGGGACCCAAAATAGAGAAACTAGAGCCACTCCCAGACCTTATTGAAGAAACTTCTGGGAGCAAAGGGCCCTCTTTCTGCTGGAGTGGCCAGGCTGGTGACTATCAGGCCCTGTGTGGGAGGAACACGCCATGGATGAAGTGAGAGAGTGGAGCCCCGAGACAGAGAGAGAAATCTCTTGGAATACGGTCCAAGCAGCTGGGTCCAGCTGTGCTTGAAGCCATCCCACTCCAGGCTTCATTACCCAAGCCTGTTAAGTCCCCTTCTGTTTTAGGCAAACTTGCCATAGATTCTTCACTTGCCAAGAGTTCTGAATGGTAGAGCCCTCGGAGGTGGATTTGGGCTTTGCCCTGAGGGAACCCTGAGAGATACTGAGGAAGCAGACTCCAGTATGTTCGCCATCTCCCCCTTTCTGTGTTTTCCCAAACCTCCAAGACCCATAAGGTCACTTCTTCCACTAAGCCTTCACTGATGTGCAGTTTGGATTTCTCTTCTAGCCTGTCATGGGGCAGGTGGCCCAGCCTCTGTTCCCACTGTTCACACAGATTGTTACCTTTTGTGTCACTGCCTGAAGGATGGGGACTGTCAGAGGCTTGCGGCAGTAACATCCACCAAGTGGCATGGAGCCCCTCTCCCTGTCCTCATGTTTCCCCCCAAATCTTTACTGTTGCACCCAGCACCGGGGCTAGGGTCCCCTCACAGGTACCACCGGACGCAGAGCACAGCAGGGAGCACGGCGCCCAGCAGGTCTGCAGTCAACATGTGCCATAACTATCACGACTGTTACTTGCTGCAGGACCCACTAACCCTGTCCCCAGTCTGCCACCCCCACCCCGCCCCCGGGCCGGGAGTGCCGAGGAAGGAGTAGAAGGGGTGAGTGAAGCAGCTCACCCGTGCTGAGCACAGAAGCCAGCCGCACCTCGTAGCAGGCCCTCCCATCCTGGCTGACACCCTTGAAGAGTCGCGTGTTGTAGGCACTGAGGTTCTGGAAAAGACCAGGGCAGGGTTTGGGGAAGAAGAGTAAGGCCAGAGGGGACTGCAAGGTGGGAGGAGAGAAGGGGGTTCACACTCAGGAGACAAGGTACAGAGGGAAGCAGGCCAGGTCCTCCAGGGGATCCTGCCTGAGTCCGCTGCGATGGGGAGAGAGCAGGTGGGCCGGCCACGGCCAGGCTCTCCCGCTCTGCTCGATACGCTGAGCACTAACGTTTATGAAGCACTGCCGCCACTGTGCCAGCTGACCCAGGGCCACGGGAGGCAGCAGACGTGGAAACTGCTTACACAGCTGCTGGGAGGTACACCCCACCAGTGGACCCCAGGCCCTAATCAGAAGCGTCTCTGATGTTCTGGACTGTCCTGCCCTGAGGCTGTCACGAAGGCCTTAAGCCTGGGGCGGGCAGGGGCGGCTTCACCACTGGCACGTGTGGGACCCTCTTCCTCGCTGGAGTCAGGCCAACTCTTAGACAAGGATTCCCAAGTCTTTTCTACTTCAAACACCCAAGATACTGTGTCTCTGGACCCACGCTGAGACCCGGGAGCGGGTGCCAGCGTTGAGGGGGCCCTGTCAAACCACTGTCCCGAGTTCCCCAACCCTCAAACCTGTGAGTCCAGAAAGTCTTGGGCCAGTTTGGCATCTTCCATGGTACAATCCCCAGAGAAGTAGGTGGTAATTCCCTGTAGGAGAAAGGGACAGATGGGAAGGGGAACAGCCACGGTCAGGACACATCGCCCCAGCCCCTGGCTTCCCGCACCTCNTCTCGTGCCGGCACATCCAGGGTGACCCGCTGTGTTCTGCTTGTCGCTTACCAGTAGGATCTGCTTCTAGGTATGTCGTAAAAAAGAAAGGACGACCACAGTATCTCCCACCCCTCAATGTGACATCCTGCATCAGGATGCGGGGGCTCTCTGCCCTCCTCCTGACATGGGGCAGGCTTGTGACTCCAGGAGAAGTGACGCCATGGGGCTGCCGAGGCCAGGTCATGCAAGGTGCCACAGCTTCTGTCCGGCTCTCTCGGAGTGCTCCCTTGTGGAGGCCCGCCAACATGAGCCACGTGAAGAAGCCACGTGGGGCGCTATGGCCCAGGGCCCCTGCTGACAGCTAGCATCTTCCCCCATGCGTGGGAATGAGTGAGCCCCTGGCTGCTGATGGCACCCCAGGCTCCGAGGCCCCCCGGCTGAGGTCTCGGATGTTGTCACCAAGCAAAAGCTGCTCCTATCGTGCCCCATCCCAATTCCGGACCCAGAGTCTGTGAGTGTGAAGAGGTGGGTGTATATCACTGAATTTGGGGGGCATCTGTGCACAGCGAGAGGTAACACAACAGGTGCACTCAGGCAGCCTGGCTCCCGCCACACCATCAAGCACCGTCGTATACACAGGAGACGATACGGGAGTACGGGCTCGCCTTATATTCCAGTGTGATCTGCTCCTGTTCCCAGGAGCCCGGTATCCTTTTCCTTAGTCAAATCCAACAACATGCCAGTCACTACACTTTCCCTCCACCATGCTCTGAGGCTCACACCGTTCCCTCCAGCAGGGTTCCAGTGCCGTCTTCGTCTAGCCCCACACCACAGATCTGAATGTCTACCAAGTGCGAGCCACAGGGGAGACAGCAGTCAGTGAAACACACAATTCTTCCTCCTCTTGAGGAGCCCGTAGTCAATAACAACAAAAAAGCCTGGGAAATTAGGGGGTGTGCCGATGGGAAAAGAGAATGAAAGTCACGGAAAGACAGGCAGGGTCCTGAAGAAGGTGATGCCCAGGCACGGCCTAGACGATGAGGTGTTCATCACGTGAATGTGAGGGAGGACATGGAGGTGGGAAAGGGGACAGACCGTGCAAAGTTCTGGACAGTGTATGTGCAAAGTTCTGGACAGTGTATGTAACAACACGGGGTTTTCAGGGGACTGTAAACTGCTGAGCACGGCTGGGGCACAGAGTCTAAGTGGGAGGCCAGTGGGGGTTATGAGGCTGGGGGCTGGGAAGTGGAAAAGGGAGGGCCAGGTTGCAAAGGTCCTCACAGGGGCCTGGATATTTCAGTCCACACTGCATGCATTTCCCTCTCACCTGGTAACAGACCCCAATTTTCCTCCGAGAAACCCCCTCTCCCCACCTCCAATTCAGGTGCGTGGGAGGGGCTGACCTCATCACCTGGCTCTAACGTAGGCTTGGGATCAGGGTTCAGACAATCAGAGATCTATCTGTCTCCTGACCATAGGCATCGGTTCACAGATAAATACGGGACCCAAAATAGAGAAACTAGAGCCACTCCCAGACCTTATTGAAGAAACTTCTGGGAGCAAAGGGCCCTCTTTCTGCTGGAGTGGCCAGGCTGGTGACTATCAGGCCCTGTGTGGGAGGAACACGCCATGGATGAAGTGAGAGAGTGGAGCCCCGAGACAGAGAGAGAAATCTCTTGGAATACGGTCCAAGCAGCTGGGTCCAGCTGTGCTTGAAGCCATCCCACTCCAGGCTTCATTACCCAAGCCTGTTAAGTCCCCTTCTGTTTTAGGCAAACTTGCCATAGATTCTTCACTTGCCAAGAGTTCTGAATGGTAGAGCCCTCGGAGGTGGATTTGGGCTTTGCCCTGAGGGAACCCTGAGAGATACTGAGGAAGCAGACTCCAGTATGTTCGCCATCTCCCCCTTTCTGTGTTTTCCCAAACCTCCAAGACCCATAAGGTCACTTCTTCCACTAAGCCTTCACTGATGTGCAGTTTGGATTTCTCTTCTAGCCTGTCATGGGGCAGGTGGCCCAGCCTCTGTTCCCACTGTTCACACAGATTGTTACCTTTTGTGTCACTGCCTGAAGGATGGGGACTGTCAGAGGCTTGCGGCAGTAACATCCACCAAGTGGCATGGAGCCCCTCTCCCTGTCCTCATGTTTCCCCCCAAATCTTTACTGTTGCACCCAGCACCGGGGCTAGGGTCCCCTCACAGGTACCACCGGACGCAGAGCACAGCAGGGAGCACGGCGCCCAGCAGGTCTGCAGTCAACATGTGCCATAACTATCACGACTGTTACTTGCTGCAGGACCCACTAACCCTGTCCCCAGTCTGCCACCCCCACCCCGCCCCCGGGCCGGGAGTGCCGAGGAAGGAGTAGAAGGGGTGAGTGAAGCAGCTCACCCGTGCTGAGCACAGAAGCCAGCCGCACCTCGTAGCAGGCCCTCCCATCCTGGCTGACACCCTTGAAGAGTCGCGTGTTGTAGGCACTGAGGTTCTGGAAAAGACCAGGGCAGGGTTTGGGGAAGAAGAGTAAGGCCAGAGGGGACTGCAAGGTGGGAGGAGAGAAGGGGGTTCACACTCAGGAGACAAGGTACAGAGGGAAGCAGGCCAGGTCCTCCAGGGGATCCTGCCTGAGTCCGCTGCGATGGGGAGAGAGCAGGTGGGCCGGCCACGGCCAGGCTCTCCCGCTCTGCTCGATACGCTGAGCACTAACGTTTATGAAGCACTGCCGCCACTGTGCCAGCTGACCCAGGGCCACGGGAGGCAGCAGACGTGGAAACTGCTTACACAGCTGCTGGGAGGTACACCCCACCAGTGGACCCCAGGCCCTAATCAGAAGCGTCTCTGATGTTCTGGACTGTCCTGCCCTGAGGCTGTCACGAAGGCCTTAAGCCTGGGGCGGGCAGGGGCGGCTTCACCACTGGCACGTGTGGGACCCTCTTCCTCGCTGGAGTCAGGCCAACTCTTAGACAAGGATTCCCAAGTCTTTTCTACTTCAAACACCCAAGATACTGTGTCTCTGGACCCACGCTGAGACCCGGGAGCGGGTGCCAGCGTTGAGGGGGCCCTGTCAAACCACTGTCCCGAGTTCCCCAACCCTCAAACCTGTGAGTCCAGAAAGTCTTGGGCCAGTTTGGCATCTTCCATGGTACAATCCCCAGAGAAGTAGGTGGTAATTCCCTGTAGGAGAAAGGGACAGATGGGAAGGGGAACAGCCACGGTCAGGACACATCGCCCCAGCCCCTGGCTTCCCGCACCTCCTCCCAGCAGCCTCTACCCTGCCCTCTCCATCTCTTTCCAGGGGAGAAAACAGTAACACAAATCACACACAGAGGCCCACCTCCAGCCTTCCCACAGCTCTGCTCCAGCCTTTCGCGGCTGGCACACCCTGAGGCTTGCCATGTCCCTCACACCAGGCGGCTGCCAAGTGGCCTCCAGAGGCCGGAAGCCCAGGCTCCCTCCTTTCCCATCTTCCCCTCCTCAGCTCCCTCTAGCTCTCAGCTCTTCTCTTCTCCCCTCCCGCACACACCACCCCAGGATGTCAGAATCAGAAGGGCATTCAGAAAGCATTGCACCCAACTTGCTTCCTAGTTTACAAATGACAACACTGAAGCCCACTGCCTCCTTTTTCGGTACCCTTCCCTCCGTGCCAGGTGACTCCGAAGGATGCCCTCCACTCCCCTGTATGGTTGGGGGGCCTCACCTCCTTCCCCAGCCCAAGGTGTCGAAGCCTCGGCTCCAGAGAGAACATGAGCTCCCCGCAGGTCTGCCAGAGGCTCCTGACTTCTTCCGGGTGCTGTTGAGCCGCCTTACTCCCCAGGATCACACGTTCCAGCTTCTCCTGCAGGGGAAGAGGCCATGGGCTCGGCCACATGGCGCAAGCCTGTCTTCTGCACCCTCCACGCCCACCCCCCGGCTCTTCTCCCTCAGTCGAAGACCTGGCTCAAAGTGCGGCCGATGGACGAGCAGCATCGGCTGTTGCTTGAGAAATGCTGAACCTCAGACCCCCTGTGGACCCGTTCAGTCCGAAGCTGCATTTCAGCAAGACGTCCAGGTAACGTGTGTACGGTGAGTGCTGAGAGCCTGGGGGCAGGAACTGCCTCTGCCCCCAAGGGGCCCAACCTCCACGGTCCCAGTGAGGGACCCACCGTGCCCGGGCCTCTCTACCATCCCCAGTGAAGACATGACCAGGCTCCATTTTTGCAAGTACTTAAGTTCACACAACCTTCTCTTGTGTGCCCTCAGGTCAGCACCGTCAGGAAGAAACACTGCTTTCCCTTTATATGTGAGGAGCGTGGCAGTGACAGTGTCAAGGCTCCGCTTAGGCCCCCACTACCCTCCCGCCAGCCCCAAATTCCTCACCTTCCTCAGCCCTCCCTCAACTCACCTTGGGCAGGCTGGGAACAAACTTGGTGTCACCAAAGGACTTGTAGTTCCCCATGTTGGAGTAGACACCCGCAGCATAGACCAGGAACGCCTGGGGGGAGGTGGGCATCAGAGACCTGGCAGCCCAGTCCCCCACCCCAACCCCACCCCAGGGAGGTTCCTTCCTGAGATGTTAACACCCAGAGGAACCAGTACAGGCGAGGCTGGGAAATCTGGGGGCAGGACCCAGATCCCGGGAGGCCCCCACCCGGCCCCAACATACTTTCACAGACCAATCTTCACACACCCATTGTCCAGCCAAACTGATCTTCTCAGCAGCCCCTAAACACACCAACTCCTTAGTTCCCACTACGCCCAGCACCCTCTCAGCCACCCGCGGACGTGCCACACAACCTCTGAAGCCGAGCTGAAACACCACCTCTGCCTCCTTCTACAGAAAGCCTATCTTGCCCCCAACCAGCCAGGCAGCTGGCACTGGAAGCATCAAATGTTAGAGCTGGAGGGGCCTCGATCATCTGCTTTGTAGCTTTCCAGGCCCAAAACTTGGTCTCCCTTCCTCTGGCAACAAGACCTCAATCTTCCTCTTGGGAAGGGGGGGCTCTCCCTTCCCTGACTCCGGGGGTAAGGCCCAGGCTCAAGCCAGACAGTAAGAGCCCTACCTAGGCAATTTCCTAGTGGCAAAGAACCTCTGTTTTTATACTAGGGATCACTGAGCCTGGAGCCCCTGGAGCTCCCCTGTTGGAGTGAAGAAAGAAAGCAAAGCTGAGAGATGAAGACTGCATCAAAATGGTATCACTGAGCCCCTGAATCCAGCCATGACCAAAGCCTGCCCTAGCCCTGGACTTTTCAATTATGTGAGCCAATAACTCTCACTTTTTCAAAATGGACTTTATGTTTTAGAGTATTTTAGATCCACAGCAAAACTGGGCAGAAAGCATACAGATTTCCCATGTACCTGCTGCCATTATCCTACTTATTTGCAATTCCCTAATGACAGAGGATGTGGAACATCTCTTCACATGCTTGCTTGCCATCTGCATATCTTCTTTGGTAAAGTATCTGTTACAGTCTTTGGCCCATCTAATTGGATAGATTGTGTTCTTGTTGAGTTTTAAGAGTTCTTTATATATTCTGGCTAACAGTCCTTTATCAAATACTATCTTTTGCAAATATTTTTTCCCAGTCTGTGGCTTGATCTTTCATTCTCTTGACAATGTCTTTCACAAAGCAGAACTTTTTAATTATATTGAAGCCCCGCTTATCAACTATTTCTTTACAGATCATACTTGGGGTTGTACCTAAAAGGCATCTCCATACCCAAGGTCATCTAGATTTTCAATGCTATCTTCTGGGAGTTTTACAGTTTTGTATTTAACATTTAAATCTGTGATCCATTTTGAATTAACTTTTGTGAAAGATATAAGGTCCACATCACGTCTGGTCTAGATTCCCTTTCTTTCTTCCTTCCTTCCTTCCTTTTTCTTTCTCTTTCTCTTTCTTTCTCTTTCTCTCTTTCTGTCTCTTTCTTTCTTTCTCTTTCTTTCNAACTTTTGTGAAAGATATAAGGTCCACATCACGTCTGGTCTAGATTCCCTTTCTTTCTTCCTTCCTTCCTTCTTCTTTCTCTTTCTCTTTTTCTTTCTCTCTTTCTCTTTCTTTCTTCTTTCTTTCTTTCTTTCTTTCTTTTTCTTTCTCTTCCTTCCTTCCTTCCTTCCTTCTTTCCTTCCTTCCTTCCTTCCTTTTGCTTGTGGATGTCTGGTTGTTCCAGAACCATTTGCCGAAAAGACTATTTTTACTCCATTGTGTTGTTTTGCTGCTTTGTCAAAGATCAGTTGACCATAGTAATGGGGGTCCATTTCTGGGCTCTTTATTCTATTGCATTGATCTATTTGTCTGCCCTTTTGCCAACACCACAGTCTTGATTACTGTAGCTTCAGAGTAAGTCTTGAAGTTGAGTGGTGCTGAGCCTCACTCTTTCCCCAATATTGTGTTGAAAATAAAATAATTTGCTGGGATTTTTAATCACATTGCATTGACTCTATAGATAAAGTTGAGAAGAACTGACATCTTTTTTTTTTTTTAAGATTTATTTATTTGTTTATTTATTTGAGAGAATGAGAGCACAAGTGGGGTTCAATCCCAGGACCCCGGGATCATGACCTGAGCCGAAGGCAGATGTTTCACTCACTGAGCCACCCAGGCACCCCAAGAACCGACATCCTGACAATACTGAATCTTCCTATTCATGAACATGGACTATCTCCCCATTTATTTAGTTCTTTGATGTCTTTTATCAGGTTTGCAGTTTTCCTCATATAAGTTTTTTTTTTAAAGATTTTATTTATTTATTTGACAGAGATAGAAACAGCCAGAGAGAGAGGGAACACAAGCAGGGGGAGTGGGAGAGGAAGAAGCAGGCTCATAGCGGAGGAGCCCGATGTGGGGCTCGATCCCCTAACGCCGGCATCATGCCCTGAGCCGAAGGCAGACGCTNAGTGGGAGAGGAAGAAGCAGGCTCATAGCGGAGGAGCCCGATGTGGGGCTCGATCCCATAACGCCGGCATCATGCCCTGAGCCGAAGGCACACGCCNGCCGAAGGCAGACGCTTAAACCGCTGTGCCACGCAGGCACCCCTCCTCATATAAGTTTTGTACATGCTTTCTTGCATTTTTAAACTACATATTTCACTTTCTTGTGTGCTATTTAGAAATGGTATTATGGTTTTAATTTCAAATCTTATTGTTTCTTTCTGGTATATTAAAAGCAACTGACGTCGGCATATATATATATATATTTTTTTTTTAAAGATTTTCTTTATTTATTTGTCAGAGAGTGGGGGGAGAGCAGAAGCAGGGAAAGAGGCAGTCAGAGGGAGAAGTAGGCTCCCCACTGAGCAAAGAGCCCGATGCAGGACTCGACCCCTGGACGCTGGGATCATGACCTGAGCTGAAGGCAGACACTTAACTGGCTGAGCCACCCAGGCATCCCCTGACTTTTGTATATTAACTTTGTACCCTGTAACTTTGCTATAATCGCTTATGAGTTCCAGTTTTTTGGTCACATCTTTTGGATTTTGTACATAGATGGGCAATCATGTTTTCTGCGAACCAAGACAGTTTTGTGTCTTCCTTCTTAATCTGCACTCGTTTTATTTCCTGTTCTTACCTTATTGCATTAGCTAGCACTTCTGGTACAACACTGAAAACAGTGGTGAGGAGACTTCCATGACTTGTTCCTGAACTTAGTGGGAAAATTTCAGTTTTTCACCATTAAATATGATGTTACCTGTAGGGCTGTTCTAGAGGGGAAACTCCCCTCTATTCCTAATTTCCTTAGTTTTATCATGAATGGGTGCTGGATTTTGTCAAATGCTTTTTCTGCACCTATTGATTTGATCATGTGGTTTTCTTCTTTAGCTTGTTGAAGTGATGAATTATATTTTCAACCGTTGAACCAGATGTGCACACCCAGGATAAATCCTACTTGGTCATGGTGTATAGTTTTTTATACATTGTTGGATTTGACTTGCTAATATTTTGTTGAGGATTTTTGCATCTATGTAAACGAGAGATAATGGTCTGTAGTTTTCTTGTAATGCCTTTGTCTGATTTTGGTATTAGGATAATGTTGGCCTCATAGAATTAATTAGGAAGGATGCCCTCTGTTTCTCTCTTTTGAAAGAGATTATAGAGGACTGGTATAGTGTCCTTAAATGTTTGGTATAATTCACCAGTGAACCCATGTGAGCCTGGTGTTTTCTCTTTGGGAAGATTATTAATTACTGTTTCAATTTCTTTAATGCCCATGGGATTTATAGTGATGTCTCATCTTTCATTCCTGATATTAATATTTTATGACTTCTCTCTTATTCCCTTAGACTGGTCAAAGGCATATTAATCATTGTAGTCTGAATGTTTGTGTCCCCCATCTCAATTCATACATTAAACTCTAACTCCCAAAGTGATGGTATTAGAAGGTGGGGCCCTTGGGAGGTGGTTAGGTCATGAGGGCAAGAACCCTCATCATTGGGATTAATGCCCTTATAAGAGACACCAGAGAGCTAGTTCATTCATTTCACTATGACAGGACACAGTGAGAAGTCAGCAGTGTGCAAACTGAAAGAGGGCTTTCACCAGAACCTGACCGTGCTGGCATCCTGAACTTGGACTTTCAGCCTCTGAACTATGAAAAATAAATTTCTGTTTATAAGCTACTCAGTGGTATTTTGTTATAGCAGCCCAAACAGACTAAGATATCTGTTTTGCTGATCTTTTCAAAGAACCAGCTTTTGGTTTCATTAATTTTCCCTACTGACTTCCTGTTTTCAATTTTACTGATTTCTGCTCTAATTCTTTTTATTTCTTTTCTTCTGCTTACTTTGGATTTAATTTGCTCCTCTTTTTTTTCCCCTAAGGTGGAAATAGATCTTTCTTCCTTTCTAATATATGTTTCAATGCTATAAATTTTCTTCTAAGCACTGCTTTTGCTACATCCCCCAAATTTTGATAAGTTGTGCTTTCATTTTAGTTCTCTCTATATATATACACATGTATATCTTAAAGATTTATTTATTTGAGAGAGAGCGCGCGCGCATGGGGGGATCGGCAGAGTGAGAGGGAAAGAGAGTCTTAAGCAGATTCTGTGCTGAGCCCAGAGCCCGACATGGGGCTCAATCTTACAACCCTGAGATCACAACCTAAGCCAAAACCAAGAGTTGGATGCTTAACTGACTGCGCCACCCAGGTGCTCCCCCCCAAAAAAAATTTTTTTAAGTAGGCTCTATGCCCAGTGTGGAGCCCAATTCAGGTCTTGAACTCAGAACCCTAAAATCAAGACCTGAGTTGAGATCAAGACTCAGCTGCTTGGGGGTGCCTGGGTGGCTCAGTTGGTGAAGCGTCTGCCTTCGGCTCGGGTCATGATCCCAGGGTCCTGGGATCAAGCCCTGCATCAGGCAACCTGCTTGACAGGGAGCCTGCTTCTCCCTCTCCCTCTGCCGCTCCCCCTGCTTGTGCTCACTCTCTCTCTCTCTCTGTCAAATAAATAAATAAATAAATAAAACCTTAAAAAAAAAAACAACCCAAAGAGTTGGCTGCTTAACTGATTGAGCCACCCAGGCACCCCTTAGTTAAAAATATTTTTTAGGGGCGCCTGGGTGGCACAGCGGTTGAGCATCTGCCTTCGGCTCAGGGCGTGATCCCGGTGTTGTGGGATCGAGCCCCACATCAGGCTCTTCCACGATGAGCCTGCTTCTTCCTCTCCCACTCCCCCTGCTTGTGTCCCCTCTCTCGCTGGCTGTCTCTCTGTCGAATAAATAAATAAAATCTTTAAAAAATATATATATATTTTTTAAATTTCTCTTGAGATTTCTTCTTTGACCCGTGTGTTATTTAGAAATGTGTTGTTTAATCTCCAAATATTTGGGGATTTTCCAGCTATGTTTCTGTTGTTGATATCTAAATTAATTCCATTTTGATCTGAGAGCAACATTGTATTACTTCCATTCTTTTAAATTTGTTAAAATGTGTTTCATAGATCTGAATGTGGTCTATCTTAGGGGATCATCCACATAAATTCTAGAATACATATTCTGCTGTTGTTGGATGAAGTAGACTACAGATGTCTAGATATCCAGCTGATTGATAACAACTCAGTTGTTGAGTTCAACTATGTCCTTACTGATTTTCCGCCAGATCTGCTAGATCTGTCTGATAGGAGGGTGTTAAAGTCTCCAACTATAGTAGTGAGTTCACACGTTTCTCCTTGTAGTTGTTACCAGTTTTTGTCCCGAATACTTTGATTCTCTGTTAGACACACACATTAAAGACTGGTGTCTTATTACTATGTAATGTTCTCTTTATCCCTGATAACTCTTCAGGTTCTGAAGTTTGCAAAATTAATAGAGCTACTCCCATTTTTTTATTAGTGTTGGTATGGTATACCTTTCTCTATTTATGCTTAATTTATATGTATCTTTATATTTAAGTGGGCTTCTTGTAGACAACATATATTTCAGTCTTGTTTTTTGATCCATTCTGACAATCTCTGTCTTTTAACTGGTACATTTAGACCACTGACAGTCACAGTAATTACTGATATGGTTGGATTAGTAATGGACACTATACGGTTGGATATGGACAACCATATTTGTTGTCCTTGTTCTTTGTTCCTATTTTTGTCTTCCATTCTTTTTCTGTGTTTTGTAGTTTTAACTGAGCCTTATTACATGAGTCCATTTCCTCTCCTTTCTTACCTTACCAGTTATAATTTTTTACTTTTTAGTGGTTGCTCTAGATTTTGCAATATTCCTTTATAACTAATCCAAGTCCCTTCCTTCCTTCTTTCTTTCTTTCTTTCTTTCTTTCTTTCTTTCTTTCGAAAGAGAGAGAGAGCACAAGCAGAGGGAGAGGGAGAAGCAGGCTCCCTGCTTGCGGGGCTCGACACCGGGACCCTGGAATCATGACCTGAGCCAAAGGCAGACGTTTAACCAACTGAGCCACCCAGGCGTCCCCCAAGGCCACTTTCATATAACACTATACCCCCTCACGGATAGAGATACCTTATAATAACAAAGTACCTTATAATAACCTTATAATAACAAAGTAATTCTAATTCTTGTCTCCTCTCCCTTGCATCATTGCTGTCATTTATTTCACCTATATATAAGCACACATAAGGTTTATATTTGTATACGTAAATTATATATACTGGAAACGTAAGCATATATAATCGAATACATTGTTGCTATTATTTTGAACAAATGGCTATCTCTCGGATTAAAAATTTTTTTAAATGCAAAGTTTTATTTTACCTTCACTCATTCCTTCTCCAATGCACTCCCTTTCTTATGTAGATTTTTGAGTTTCAGACCTATATCATTTTTCTTCCACCTGAAAAACTTCTAACATCTCCTGCAAAGAAATACTGGCAATACATGACCTCAATTTTCGTTTGTCTGACAGAGTCTGTTTTTCCTTCACTTTTGAAGGATAATTTCACAAGGTACAGAATCCTGGGCTGCTGGCTTTTTCAATCAACACTTCAAATACTTCAATCCACTCTCTTCTTCCTTGTGTGGTTTCCAGGAGTTGGATGCAGTTCGAATCTTTGCTCCTCTAAAGGTAAGATTCATTTCTCTTCCAGCTTCTTCTAGGACTTTTTCTTTGATGTTCTGTAGTTTGAAATATGCCTAAGTGTAGTTTTTCTTGGCATTTAATATTCCACTTAGTGTTGACCAAGCTTCATGGATCTGTGGTTTAGTATCTGACATTAATTTGGGGAAATTCTCGGTCATTATTATTTCAGATATTTCTTCGTTTTCTCTTTCTTCCTCTTCTGGTATTCCCATTACATACCCGTTACACCTCCCGCAGCTGTCCTACAGTTCTTACATACTCTGTCCGGTATTGTTCAGTCTTTTCCCTCTTTGCTTCTCAGTTTTGAAGATTTCTATTGAGACATCCTCAAGCTCAGTGAATCATTCCTCAGCTGCATCAACTCTACTAATAAGCCAAGCATAGGCATTCTTCATTTCTGTGTTGACTTCTAGCAGTTTTGGTTCCTTCTTAGAATTTCCGTCTCTCTGCCCACCTCTTCTTGCATGTTGTCTGCTTTGCCCATTAGAACCCTTAGCATATTAGCCATAGTTGTTTTAACTCCTGGTCTGATAAGTCCAACATCCCTGCCATGTCTGAATCTGCTTCTGATGCTTTGTCTGTCTCTTCAAACTGTGGGGTTTGTTTTTTTTTGTTTTTTTGTTTTTGCATTTAGTATGTTTTGTCATTTTTTCTTGATAGCCAGACATGATGAACAGGATAAAAGGAACTGCTGTAAATAGGCCTTTAGTAATGTGATGGCAAGTTGTAGGAGCAGAAGCCTTCTCCAGTCCTATGATTAGGTCTCAGCAGTCTTTCAGTGAGCCTTTACCTCCGGACTGTGAACCTCACATGTGCTTCTCAGTCCCATGTCCCTGCCCACTCCCCCTTAGGTGGGACAGGATGACGAGAACTGTCTTGAATAGGATATTTTCCTCCACGCAGGTAAGTTAGGCTCTTACAAACCCTGGCAGGCTAGGTTCTGGTGATACAGTTTCTCCTGAGAGCAAATTGTGAAGAACAGAATGTTCTGGCATTTTTGAAAAATGGTTCCTTTTCCCCTACCCCTGCCAGAAGCACAAGGGGCTTTTTCTCTGAAATTCATTATGAGGACCAAGATCCTGGAGGTAAAATTCCCCAAATTCCAAAAGTGTGGAGGCCCTTCCTCTAACTGGGTCCTCCTGGAGTTTTTAACTCTCGGGGCCGTCCACGCTGAACCTCCAGTGATTTGTCTATCACAGTTCAGGTTTTCCCATCCAGCACTGGCTTTGGCGAAGGCTTCTGCTCATGAATTCTCGCGCTGGTGAGCTGTGATCCTCTGTACCCACCTGTCTGTCTCTCCAATTTGGGGCAGCAGTTAGCCCTGTCCCCTCACTTCTCTTAAGGACATAAGAAAAGTTATTGATTTTTCCAGTCTGTTCCCCCTTTTACTTGCTAGGACAGACTGGTGAGTTATAAGCTCCTGACATCCTGGACCGGAAACTGGAATTCATGACTTTCATTTTCACTCAGGCCAGTCTGAGGTTGGTTTCTGCTATTTGCAAGCAAAAGTGTCCCACAGAGAACAGTAACACTTAGGTTGCACTTTCCCAGCCATTAACTCTTTTAATGAGTAAGTCAAGGTCTGGAGAGGGATATGATTACTAAAATTTAAAGAAAGGAGGAAGAAACAGCCTGGGCCTCAGCTCAGAGATTAAGCAATGCAATCCCTTTATTTTACATGTAGAAACACAGGCCATTTTCTCATACAGTCTCGGTGAAACTTTTGCAAAAGATGATTTAACAACATCAATCACTTGTAAATGTACAGAGCCTTTGACCCAGCAATGCTACTTCTAGAAATAGATCCTACTCACACAGGTGTACAAGTATGCTCATTGTGGCACTATTTCTAAGAAGAATCAGGAATAATCCAAATGTCCAACAATAAGGAAAAGATTAAATTGATTAAGCTGTACACTGCAGTGGGGTGCTTCACAGTCAACAAAAAGGATGAGGTGGATTTATATGTACCCCATGGAAGTTCTCCAAGACATAGCGTTCAACTAAAAAAAAAAAAAAAAGCCCAGACTCCTACGAACATGGAGAGCATGATCTCATTTATTTAAAAGACAAAATGAGGAACTGGTGCACGTGTGCATGTACACGTGTAGGAATGCAACACACAGAGGAATTAAAAGGCTGTACACCCCATCATCCAATCGGTGATCATCGTGTTTTGTTTTGTGTCTTTCTGCATTACAATAATGCATTATGAATGCATTTAAGTATCACCTGGCCGACAGACCCACAAACAGACAGGTAGGGACACAAAAACATGGCAAAGGAAGATCTGGTCCAGAACTCAGACCTCCTGATTCCTACCCTGGACTCACTCCTCTACCATCTCTGAGTGTCCACAGACGTTTCTTTTATTCTGATAAATAGTGGCCACTATTTATTTACCTTAGAGTCAGGTCATTGCAACCTTAGGAGGTACAGACTACCCCATGCACATTTTATAGATGAGAAGACTGAGGCTCCAGGAGAGGTTCCTGTATTTGTAGCCCGTGGTCTAATCCACAGAGAAAGACCTTTGTACCCCTGCTTGTGGTCCCTCATACCCAGAAGCCACTCAGGAAATGCCGGATGGCCTAAAAGAACTGACCTGATACTCCTCCTCGGTAAGGCCCTCAGCCAGGGCATGCTGGCGCAGCTCGTCGGGGTCCTGGGCACGGAAGAGGCGGCTGAGCAGGGCATAGATGTAGGGGGCCTCAGGGGAGGTCTGCAACAGCACAGCCAGGCCTCCGTACCAGGCGGCCCGTGACAGATGGTGGGCATAGAGACGCTCTGTGGGCGACAGCAGGCGGAAGGCCTCGCGGCAGTCCAGGCTAAACACACCGATGTCATTGGGCAGGATGTACTGGGCGTCCGCCATGAGCCCTGCTGAGAACCATCACCATCAGCACAGCCATCATTTACCACGCACCAACTACACGCCTAGCTAAGCACTCTCACGGTCTCATTTAATCCTCCCCCAAACCCATTCACAGATACGCTAACTGAGGCTCAGGGGTTAGGTGACTCACGCGAAGATATTACAAAATATATGGTGGGTCATATTTGGCCTGGGGCCCCTCAACCTCAAAGGCTGAATTCAACCACCTAGCATTACAGATGGGAAGACTGAGGCCCAGAGAGGCTAGGAGATTTGCCTACTAACACAAGGGAGAAGTCAGAAGCAGAGACCTGCATCTCTAGACTCCCAGCCCAGGCCCCTCAGGCTCCCCTCCTCCTTCTCTGACTTCCTAGCCTCCTCTTCAGAATTCTCCTGTAAGTTTTTCAATTCCACCCACTACTGTGTTCACAGGGACAGAGTTCCGGGTTACCAGCTGGAAGACCCAGGTTCCAAACCTGGTTCAGCCCTAGGCTCCTAAAACCAAGTCAGTTGCTTCACTTTTCTGTGCCTCAGTTTCCACCTCTGTTTAATGGGGGTGAGAATAAGGAAAACCTCATCAGGAGGGTGTGCAATCTGTCTCACTCTCATCCTGCTAAATGCCTTTTCTTTGGCCCTCCATCCTCCTACCCTCTCCCTGTGCTTGGCCAGGGGAGCCACAGAGCCACATTAGTTCGGAGCTGGAAGAAAACTCATTTTACAGACAGAGACTGAGGCTTAAAGAGGCCACGCAACCTACCGAAGTCTCACAGTCCCGCTGGGACCCGGGATCTCCCAACCCAGGGCATTCTCCGCACCGCCCTCCCTAAAGGGGAATGAGTGTCCAGCCTCCCCCACCACTCCGGATGCTCCGCCCCAACACCACAACCCTCGGGGTTAACTCTTTGCTGCCCGGAGGGTTCCTTGGCCTCGGGGTCGCGATGAATGTGGAAGGGGTACTGGATGGAAGACAGAAAGAGAATAATCTTGCGTTCGGTCCAGACTCGCCCTGTCCCCCGAGGATGACGCACTGTGACCCCGAAACCCGGGCGCCTGTCCTCACCTGCTGCAGCCGCTCTCATCGCAAACTCACTTTGCTTCCGGCTCCCCCATTCATTGGGGCTCCGCGAACTCCGCCCCCCGCCGCCAATTGTCGGGCTTCGGGGCCCGGATGGGCGTCGGCTCCAGCCAATAGGCGCACGCCGGCGCGCTCCGCCGGCCCGCCCCTCCCGGCTGCCGGGCCCTACTGGGTCGCGCGCGGGATGGCCGCTGCGGCCTTGGCCTTTGTCCGCGAGGGTGCTGGCACGGCGGCCGGGAACCTGAGTGGCCGGCCTGGCCGCGGCCTAGTCCCGGCAGACCGGGCTGACAAGGTCCCTGCGAGTCCGGGCGGGGCGGCATGGGTGTCATGTACGGAGCAGCAGGGACTTTCCCACAGAGCCCCAACGCTGCTCTCCTTTGGGTCCCCGGACTTTAGTTTTGCAGGTGGGAACCTGCCCTCTGGAAGTAATGTGACTCCCTCTCCCTCACTGGATTCGAGGGTCAGGGGGTGGACACTTTTAGGAGACTGCCAGCCTACAAGGTCAGCTGCCCGGTCTGAGCTGGGGCGATCACACCCGTGTGGGGACAAGTACTGCACTGCACCGCCACCGATTCGCCAGGGCCTGCAAGGCAGCCGCTAAACATCTGAGCCTCAGTTTCCTCAGCACACAGGGATGAGGCGCCTGGCAGTTTGTTGGTGCTTGCCCCATGCCTGATAAAAAGGAGAGCTGCCTGTGACCCCAAAAGGCTGCCCAGGACAGAGCTGGGCCTGAGGTCCACCTTTGCATGTCTGGATGGACTCAAAAGAGGACGACCTGGGTCGGGCATGGCATGTCCAAGTGCTGGCGCTGGATGTGGGCTCAGTGGGGAGCACTGTGGGGAGGAGCCAGACATCTAAGGTTGAATCAGGCCCTCCTGTCTACTGGCTGTTTGGCCTTGGGTGGGACGCTTTACCTCTCTGTCTTGGCCTCCTCAGCCAGAAAACCNGAGGACGACCTGGGTCGGGCATGGCATGTCCAAGTGCTGGCGCTGGATGTGGGCTCAGTGGGGAGCACTGTGAGGGGAGGAGCCAGACATCTAAGGTTGAATCAGGCCCTCCTGTCTACTGGCTGTTTAGCCTTGGGTGGGACGCTTTACCTCTCTGTCTTGGCCTCCTCAGCCAGAAAACTGGGGCTAACAGTCGTCCCACTCTGAAGGACGCTGTAGTCCTGAGTGAAGTGATGACTGGGCAGTCTGTTCCTTAGCGGTGGGCCAAGGGGCTGGAGAAAGGGAATACCTGAAATCCACACACTCTCTTTGCCCTACTTTTGCCACACCTGTGTCTGGGCTCACAGCAGCATCTGCCCACCACTGGTGCCAGTTTCTCATTTGTGAAAGTGCCCACAGCCCTGCCTGACGCAACAGGGCTACTCTTGGCTCCAATGATGATTATCATCACAGCGAGCTCAATTAATTGTCTATGGCCTTAGGAAAGTCACCCCTCTTCTTCCCCGTGCTTCAGTTTTTATTGTCTTTAAAGTGGGTATACTCCGCCGACTTGGGTGAATTTGAGATGGGCACCAGTAAAGGAGGTAGCACTCTCTAGCCATCAGTGGGCAGCACAGGCTAGCAAAAGATCCCAGTACTCCTGGGACTCTCAACCAAGCTGCGTTTTTATGTTCAGTTAATACATGAGGTCTTGTGCTAGCAGCTTGACATGGAGGATATTTCATCTCGCAAAAACCCTGATAGGATATCATCATTTTACCCATTGTAGGAAATGGGGAAACTGAGGCTAATAGGTGCATTGACTTCCCTAAGGCCACCCAGGCTATCCGCAAGCGTCCCTGAACTGAGGTCTAGCCTTCCTGAGACCTTCCACCACACTGTCCCCTCCACTTGCCCCAGTGCACACAAGCACGTGATCATATGGAGAAGTCCACTCACTGGGGTCATGACCATCCCTAGCCTTGATTCTTCCCCATGGAAATGCAGGAAGGGTAGGTGAGGAAGTAACATTAAATACCTGCTGTATTATAGGTGCTGTCCATACATTCACAGCCATCTGGTGATATAGGAATTGCTATTCCATTAAACAGGTGAGGAGACTGAGGCTCCAAGAGCTGGAAAGGGGCAGAGTGGGCCAAGACCAGGGCTGTCTTATCCTCCACCACTACTTCCAAGTTCTCGCTGGGTTGGGACCATGCTCTTCACTTGTCTCTCCTCCCTCCTCTCCTTGCTGGAAACAGGATTGGAACATCCCCTGCCTGGTTCCCAACAGGGTCAGAAGAGAGAACTGGATTCCCAGTGGTATGTGTGTATGTGCGTAGGGGTTGCAGTATTCCCACATCTGCCTGAGCATCCCCATCTGGGCTCCCCCACTGTGCCATGTGATGCTCCGGGAGCAAGAATCTCATCACATCCCCTTTTCACCACCTGCAGGAAACCTCTGTCCTCTTGAGAGACCTGGGTGTGGTCCCCACCAGCTGTGTGACATGCAGCAGGTCCTCCCCTTGGAATCTATACTCCCTAAGACTCTGAGGGCTGTCTTTAACTGGGGCTGATGCNTACTCCCTAAGACTCTGAGGGCTGTCTTTAACTGGGCCTGAAGACCAGGTCAGGCCTATACTTAGAGCCTCTTTTTCAGATTTTTCTCTCTCCAGAACCTCCATTTACCGGTCTCCCTAGCTTGCTCCCCCCTGGAATGGTCTGAAAGCAACCCCAGCAGCACACTGAGCCTGCCTTGGCTGCCAGGGAGAGGTGCCACTTAGTCAAGATGAGTAAGAGTCCAGTTCAGACTTGGTCTCCATGGCAACTGAGGGCCACCAGGCCCCAGCCCAATGCCCTCCCCCCTCATTTCTCTTTTCTGCCTCTCCAGACCTGGCTCCTTGGTCGTCAAGCATTTTCCCTGCCATACGTTTGCACATGCTGTTCCCGTGACCTGAGCTGCCCTCCTCACTCCACCGACCCCCCAACCAAGGAAAGCAGCACAGTGGATGGAGGAGGCCAGGCTGAGGCCAGGAAGGCAGTTCTGGATTTGAATCCTGTCTTGGCCACTTTCTAGCTGTGTGACTTGGCACATGTGCCTTAATCTCCCCATAAACAGAAATGGTAATCCCCCCCCCCCGCCGGTTACTGTGAGGATTAAATAGCAAAACCTCCTGGTTAGTGCTCCATTAACATAGTTATTAGCAACAGCAGCACAGCGCAGGGCATGGTGGGCACCTGGTAATAGCAGCCCTTCTGTCACAGCCAGTACTCTGGGACCTCGAGTCCCCTCTCCTCCCTCTGCTCCTGACTGTCCATAAATGAGGTTCCAAAGCCTCCATCCAGCATCTTCCCCATCAGGGCAGCCCCAACCCCTTGCTCCAGCCCTCTTTCTGCCCCCCTGCGGCCTCTGCTCCAGCCGCTCAACCCCTCATTCAGGTCCCTGCTTCCTTACACCTGAGCCTGTGCTCAGCCTCCCCCCTGCCCAGAGTGCCCTCCCTTTCCTGTGGGGAGGTCCCACTCAAGCCTCTCTCACTCTCCCGCCTGCTTGGGAGACCTGCTCCACAGCCCTTGACGATTCTCTGATCCTGGTATGCAGGAAACTGTGTTGGCATTCGGTAATTTGGTCTGTCATCCACTAGACTGTGAATTCCACCGGGCAGGGAACCAAGTCTGATCGTCTCTGTGTCCCCAGAGCCCACTTGGCAAGGAGTCCAGCCCATAGTGGGTATCAGCAGATGCTGGCCCCAGCCTGCTGCCCACCCGTCACTCATGCAGGGGCTGGCCGCACTGCACGCATGCTGGACACGTGGGATTTGTGAGGGCAGCTGAGCAGCAAGGTTTATAGAGGAACCCAGGGCAGCAGCAGGGTGGATATCTGGAGCTGAGTTGGCAGGCTCAGGGCATAGCCAGCCTAAGCTGGGGGTCAGGGACCCACGGCCCCTTCACTCCCCCAGGGACACAGTGTAGGCGGCATGATGTGGGACACCCCAAGAAGGGCCAGGGAATAGGGGTGGGCTTCCCTCCATCAGCCCAGGACAGAGCTGGTGCTGAGGGCCCCGTCATTCTGACTGGGGTAGGGGTTTCAGGGACCAGAGTTAAGAGGGGAGGAGCACAGCCCATCCAACACGTCCATCTGGTGTGGCTATGTGCCAGCGGGTGGAGTCCCACATGCAGAGCTCCCTCTGGGCTGCAGGAGGTGGGGGACCTAGGTGGGCAGGTGGGTGTGGCAGCCGGGGCCTGGGAGAGCCTAGTCCAGTGGCCCCTGGAAAATGAGGCGGACGCAGCCATGCTCACCGGTGAGCCAGGCCCCACAAAAGGGGCAGGCAGCATGGAAAGCGTGGGTGCCATGGGGCAGTGGTGTCTGGGCCCAGTAGCGGGCAGTCTTCTCAGAACAGACGTGGCCGCAGGGTGCAAAGGCATGGCTGGGTGGCCCAGGGTCCAGACAGAGGCCGGCCTCCTGGCCAAGCCACAGGGGGACGTAGGGACCCACGAGGCGACAGAGAGGACACTCGCGCTCCTGGGGGCCCCGCTCTCTCCTGCAGCCCCAGCCGTGGTAGCCGTGGACGTGGCCACACCGGACGTAGACCCAGGGCTGCTGCTTGTCGGGTGCTGTGCGGCCACGGGCCGGACTGGGGAAGGCCAGGGTGCTGAGCCCCACAGGGCACTGGGGCCGTGCCGCGTTCGCCTCCTGCCGCTGGGCCTCCAGCTGCTTCAGTGTGGGTGCCCTCAGCAGCCCCGCCGGCGTGCGCCACAGCAGTGTGGCCCCACACAGGTCAATGAGGGAGCCGTCCTGCAGCACATTGGACTCATTTTCCACCTGCCAGAGACAGCAAAAGGGCCTTACTGCTCAAGAGGGCACCAAACCCCTGACCTTTCAGCAGCCATCACCCCAGCCAAGCCACCGGTCCATCCCACCAAACCTCCCTGGAGATAACATCCTGGACAAGTGGGGCCAGCTAGGGCAGAGGAGAGGGGAGGGCTGGGGCAGAGGAGGGGCGAGGATGGAGGCAGAGGAGCCAGGAGGGCTGACAAGTCACGTGGGAGGGCAAGTCAGTGCTCCCAGGCATGTGCTGTCCCTCACAGTGGGATGTTGGCCTTGGTCACTTCATCTGTCAGATCAGGAGATCTGGACCAAAACGAAGTTTTCCCCAGGTTCTCCCTTAAGAGCACAAGTGGGAAATTCTTCTATCTGAAACACGGGGACTCAGCCCAAGGCAGCTGTCCTAATGGCTGTGGTTAAAAGCAAGGACTCTAAAGCTAGCCTGCCCGGGTGTGAATCCTGGCTTCACTCTTTACTAACTCTGTATCCCTGGTCGAGTAACTCAACCTCTCTGTGTCTTAATCTCCTTATCCTCAGGATGGATGCTACCTCCCATACTCCCCATTATCTCAGCGGTTCTCATGAATCAATTATTGTAAACGCTTGGAACTGAATCTGGAACATAGTAGGTACTCCACAATGCCAGTGAAATTCACACGCATAGTTTTTAAAAATAACGTTTCCCCAAATCTCCCGGTAGAACTGATGCTCTGGAAAGAGAAGCCGTGCTCTTCCCTGAGATTTTGCCTCCGCTGGCACGATGTGCTCATACGTGGGAAGAGCTCTGTATGGCCCATTTGAGGAGCCTGGCCACATGAGCTTGGGCGGGCCCCTACCTCTCTCTAGGACTCTCTCCCAGCTCCAAACCTTGGTTCTCCAATCTGTGCCACGTGGAGCCTTCACTGTCACCTCTGTCAGAACTCCTCCAAGGGCCCTTTCCCACTAGGCGAGGATAATAAAGCTAAATCCATCTGAACGTGAGAGACACGTTACAGACTGCCAACACTTTAGGCTATAAACTGCTCACACATGGGCCAAGTGTCATCCTCGTAAGAGGCTGTGATTTTTTCAGCTGCCGGCATCCCTAAAGCCACTTGGTACTGTAGTGTTTATGTCTGCTGTACCACACGCCACCCCACGGACCTCCGGCAGTATGTGGGCGACGTTTTGGGGACTATGGTCTGGCCCTCTCTGTGGGGCAAGTGGTGCATGGCCCCTAGATGGAGCCTTTTGGGGCTCCCTTGTGTAGGAAGGGCTGGAGATCAGAGGGAAGGGCCCGGGAAGGATGAGGGGTGCGGGTGGGCATGGAGCAGGCCACCTACCAGCTTCCCTCGCTGCTGTGCAGAGCGGCTGTCCCTCAAAGTGTACACGTTCCCACAGACCGATATCTCCCTCCAGACACCAGGGGCTGAGTCCTCAGAGAAGCCGCCTGCTGGGTGCATCACCAGGACCCCATTGGTGGTTAAGCCGTCCATCAGGCCGTCGGGGGTCCTCCACTTGGCCGCCCGCTCCTGGGACCACATGTGGGATCAGATCATATCCCCGAGTGGCCCCCGGCAGGCTGTGAGCCAGGAATGCTACCCCTCTACCCTCACGGTCAGAGGTGGCTCAGAAAGGACTGGAATGGACGCTGCATGGCCATGGGCATCATCTGAACTCTCGGAGCCTCACCGTGCTCATCTTTTAAGTGGCATCGCTAATGCCACCGTAGGTCATGGTTAGGATGACTGCCAGCTGGTCTATCACCCCAGGGCGCTGCCCCTCCCTACCCTACCCCTCTGCTCAGTCTCAGATGAAGTGCCAGTCCCAGCTTGGGGGGGGGCGCTCACTCACTCCAAGGAAGATGTTGCTGGAGGCATCGAAGCCCGCGGCATAGATGCGGGCAGTATAGGGTGGCCGGCGGTCACAGAGGATGCGGCAGGCATAGCGGGAGATGGTGCTCTGGGCTGAGGGGCCCTCGGCAGCCCCTCCTCCGGGGGATGTGTCTGTTACCACAAAGTCGATCATGTTCTCCGTGGAGCGGCCGATCTGTGAGGGAGGGAAGGGCAAGCACAGGGATGCTATGTGTGCGAGTGAATCCCACAGGCTTCCCCCCTCCCCAGGGTTCCCAGCAGCTGCTCTGCATGCAGGGTCACCCAACAATGAGGAGGGGGCAGCACCATCTCAACTCCCCAAGCCCTCTGGGTTCTCAGCTGACCCTCCAAATCCAAGCACCTGGGTCTGGGGCTTCTCTGTCTCCCCCACTCAATAAAAATGAGTTGGTTTTTTTGATAGACCAGTGAAAAGGTGACACCCAGTCTGGGAGTGTCCAAACGTTAGCAGCAAATAGCGAATTTTTTGTATGCACTAGATGCCATGCCGAGCGCTTCATGTGCAATATCTCAGCTAATGCCTGGTAATTCCATGGATTGGGTATGTTATGGGCCCCACTGTACAGATGAGGAAACTGAGGCCCAGAGTGAGTACGNCAGCAAATAGCGAATTTTTTGTATGCACTAGATGCCATGCCGAGCGCTTCATGTGCAATATCTCAGCTAATGTGCCTGGTAATTCCATGGATTGGGTACGTTATGGGCCCCACTGTACAGATGAGGAAACTGAGGCCCAGAGTGAGTACATTAAGTGACTCTTGCCCAAAATCACCCAGCTGGTAGGTGATGGAGCTGGGATCTGACCCAGGCAGTGTGACTCTCACACCACACTCTGAACCCCTAAGCTGCACAGCCTCCCATGGCCTGGGTGTCTGGTCTTGGGTTTTACATTTTGATGTAGCCACTGATTTCCTGTGTGACTCCAGAAAGTCAACAGCCCTCCGTGGACATCCTGCTTCTTCATCTGGAGTGTAGTCAATTGCACTGAGTGTCCCCAGAGCAACTTCACCACGGCCTTCCAGGTTCACCCTGGAACGCCCGCGGGGCTGCACACTGAGGCCTCGTGGCCCAGTGGCCAAGAAGCGTGCAGAGGGGTCTGAGCATACCTGGAACATGTCCGTGTCGCTGTCATGTGTGTACTCGACGATGACCGAGTGGCTCCGGGACAGCGTGTACGAGATGCTATGCTGGCCACGGTTACTCAGTGCCTGAGGGGGAGAAAAGAGAAGTCACTTCCCACGGCATGTGGCCAAGACAAGTGTGAGCCTCGGAGCCAGAAGCTGGAACCCAAGGCCCACTGGCCAATCTCAGCAAAGGGGCAGGTCTACCCTTGCCAAGAAGGCACTGTGTGGCTGACACTATATGCAGGTTACCTTATTTGACCTGTACAGCAACCCCAAGAAGGAGGCATCGTTATCCTTCCCATTTTACAGTGGAGGGAACCGCAGCTCAGAGAGGAGAAGAAACAGGCCTAAAGTCACAAAGCTGGAGACAGGAAAGCCTGTATCTTAACCCAAGTCCTCTGAAGCCAAAGGCTTTTCCTTTGCCATTGCTGTGTGACCATCACGACCCTTCTCCGAGCTGTGGCTGCCTCGAAATGATGCTGATCATTTCCACTCACTGGCTGGGGTCTGGTCATCAGAGAAAGATTATGCAAACTGTAACACATAGTTCACTACGGGGGATCTCCCCTCGGCACATTTCTCTGGCAGCCCAAGGCAGCGAGTGAAGACACAGCGGGCTCCCCTGCTCCGGCAGGACTGTGGGTGGGTAGGACCTGGAAGGCTGAAGACCTGGGACTTGAGAAGGGAGCGCAGGACCTCTGTCCAGGTCCGCTGGGACAAGCTGCTTGCCTTGGATATGAGCGGTGTGGAGATGTGGTGCATGACGTCAGGCTTCACACCGTTGGCATGGGGCCGGCGGCTCAGCGCCAGGCGGCTTCTCCGGCGGCCCTTGTCCCCACTTGCCAGACACCCATTGTAGCTGTGGATGTAGTGGGTTAAAAAGAAGGGGTTGCAGGGACAGAGAGAGAGAGAAAGTCAGCCTCTGAGAGATTTGGAGGAACTGCCGACTTCTGGGCAGAGGCTACCTTCATAAGCCAGCCCTACAACCGCCTGAAACTCGGAGACCCTACGCTATCAAATCTGTGTGTTGGGGGAGCAGAGTGAGGGCAGAATATCTTCAAAAGGCCTTTCATTCAATTATCCAGTGTTTCCTGGACACCTGACTGGTCAGCTGCTGGGCGCTGGGGTGCCACAGGGAGCACACCACAGGTCAGTTCTGTCCCCTCAGTGGCAGGGAAGGGTGTCCTGAGCTTTTCAAGGAAGCTGGGCACCAGCTGCACCACAGGCCCAGAGACAGGAGAAGGGAATTCTCAGATCAGGTTTCTGAGAGGGGGAACACCTTCACTAGGCCTTGAAGAACTGGAAAGGATTCACCTTTACAGCAAATTGTCATTTATGACACCACAAGAATGACTAGAAACCAGAAAGAAGAAAAAAAAACAGACCCACAATGCCACCACCTCCATAAATCCATACACGTCAAATTTCTACCTTCCTTCCAGCTCTTATCCGGAGGGAGTGACTGTGGAAGGCAAAGATGGGGTGAGTCACAGCCTTGATCACTGCCATGTACTGGA
>NC_048233.1:85045522-85047918 GCF_002007445.2 Ailuropoda melanoleuca | reverse complement strand
CTTAAATCCTGGCTCTTCCACTTATCACATGACCTCTGTAAAATGGTGCTAATTAATCAGGACCTACCTCGCAGGTTCATTGTGAGAACTAAATGAGATAAAACATTTAAAAATGCTTGGCACA
Source organism: Ailuropoda melanoleuca (assembly GCF_002007445.2). Classification (NCBI taxonomy): domain Eukaryota; kingdom Metazoa; phylum Chordata; class Mammalia; order Carnivora; family Ursidae; genus Ailuropoda; species Ailuropoda melanoleuca. Next base: position 85,047,794 of record NC_048233.1, on the reverse strand, counting down.
GAGTTCAACATATATATAGCAAGCTCTTGATAAATGTTAACTTATTAGGAAAAAGCACATGGCATGTACATGTCAGCAAACAGTAGCCATTATTATTTCTAAATAATCGTGATGATAGCATAGCTTATCAAATATCTTCTTCTGGGCAGATGGCAGAGAGAGAGGCCAAAAGGAGGTGTGGATGGGGGAGGAAGAAGGATCTGTGCCTCGGGGCAGCGCTAAGTGGGTGGTGCAAGAATCCTGATCAGGCGGAGACCAGGAAGGGATGAGGTCTACCCAGCTGCCAACTCACATCCCTTCACCTCTCCTGGCCTCGGTTTTATCATCTGTAGCGTGAGGGTCAGCTGTGGCTTAGTCAAAGTGCACTGGACCTAGAGTAAGAAAGATCTGGGTCCAAATCCCAGCCCTGCCACTTACCAGCTGTGTGCCCTTGGACCAGTCACTTCCCCTCTCTGAGCCTCGGTTTCCTCACCTCCTTCCTCACAGCATCTTTGTGAAGATTGAAATGAAATAATGTCCATGAAAGGGCTTGGCACAAGCCTGCCTCCCAGAACACTTGATACGTGCCAGGCACTGTTCTATGTGCTTTACAGAAATCACCTCATTCATTCCTCTGACAACCCTCTGAGGTATTATTATTATTCCTATTTGTAAGATGGGAAAATGGAGGCACAGGGAAGTTAAGCAATTTGGAGAGGCAGGATTTGAGCCAAGCATTTTTGCTGGAGAACCAGAGTTCTTCACCCCAGACTACATATGCTAGGTGCTTTATGAAAGGCAGACAATGCTACTTTTATTCTGAAAAGTAACTTAGGTGGGCAGTTAGAGTTTTCTCGGTAATTTACAAAAAAATGGGAAGCTAAAATAACAGGAATTGAGGTGGATTTGGTCAACTCTGTCTCTCAGTTGGGAAGGTGAGGAGGGACAAACAGCATAAGGTCATACGTGGGGAGAGCTGGGGCCCTTGGTCTGGTTGCCCTGGGGGTGCCTGGTGCCCTGCCCCACCTGGACCAGGGTTGCTCACCCCAGGACGATGAGTTCGCCATACTTGATGGGCTCCTCGCCTGGCTGTGCATCTTCACCAGGAGAAGACAGGACACAAGAGCCCTGGCTCCCTGGATGCCGGAGGTCTGAAGTTCGGGGAGACCCCACTTCAGGGTTTCCTTCTAGCACCATTCTGGGCAGAGTGGAAAAGGAGAAAAAGAATTTTGCAACCTCCCATCCCAACCCCCCTCAACGCCAGCTCAGGCCCGCTGTAGGGCCACTTAGGCTAAGGCCAGAGTGACCTTTCACCACCTCTGTTGCTATGGCAACTGCTCCACCTCTGCCTTCTTTAAACTATCCCGGGGTTGCTGGGATACCAGGGAAGGGAAATGGGTAGTATGGAACCAAGAGGAGAGGGCCCCACATTCAGAGGGTCAGGATGCTTGGTGGGGCCAGTGGGGTGGACCGACATGGGGTGGCCAGAGACTTCTTTTTGGCCAGGACACCAGTCTGGGATCTGCTTGGAAGAGGGACACCTCAGGAGTTAGAGGACCCTTATTCCTCATCTTAGACTCAGTTCCCGGATTTGGCTCTTGGCCCCGGCGCCTCTGAGTAACCCTTCTGTCGGGTTTTTGGAATCTATCTATCCATCTTAATCATTCAGCCTCTCTGCAGGTCTAGGCCTCTGTCTGTCTGTCTTTTTTCTCAATGACTCTCTGTCCTCCTGGGCTGTCCTTTTCGCCGTCTCTCTTCCCACCCTCCTCCCCATCTCCGTCTGTCTGGCCACTTTCCTCTCCCCATCCATCTGCCTCAGTCTCCCCACCTTGGCCTCACCCAGCGGGCAGGCCTCTGGACCCCTCCCGGGTGCGCGCCCCCTCCCTCCTTCAGGTGTCTGTCTGCAGTCCCAGGGCCGCCCAGGTCTCTGGAGGCCTGTGGGGGCGGCGCTCCCCCCTCCGGCTGGGGCTGCAGCAGAGCCCGTCTCCGCAGGAAGCCTGTTTGGAAAACATCCCCGCGCGGGAGGTACTGCGCCGGGGCAGGCCCGCGCCCCGCGCCCGGGGCAGGCACAATGACGGCCCAGCGCATACGCAGATACACACCCGGCGGCCCCTCGCCACAAACACGCGCGCGCACGCACACAGTCCCTCACACCCCGAGCCCCGCGGGAAGTGTCCTGACGGGCGCCAAGCCCTCCCGGGACCCGAGAGCACGCAAACAGCCCCCCCGCACCCGCCCTCGGACCCACTCCCCCTGCCACCCCCAGACACGCAAACACGCCCCCCGCGTCCGC
>NC_048233.1:85028325-85041611 GCF_002007445.2 Ailuropoda melanoleuca | reverse complement strand
GGACTGTGGGTGGGTAGGACCTGGAAGGCTGAAGACCTGGGACTTGAGAAGGGAGCGCAGGACCTCTGTCCAGGTCCGCTGGGACAAGCTGCTTGCCTTGGATATGAGCGGTGTGGAGATGTGGTGCATGACGTCAGGCTTCACACCGTTGGCATGGGGCCGGCGGCTCAGCGCCAGGCGGCTTCTCCGGCGGCCCTTGTCCCCACTTGCCAGACACCCATTGTAGCTGTGGATGTAGTGGGTTAAAAAGAAGGGGTTGCAGGGACAGAGAGAGAGAGAAAGTCAGCCTCTGAGAGATTTGGAGGAACTGCCGACTTCTGGGCAGAGGCTACCTTCATAAGCCAGCCCTACAACCGCCTGAAACTCGGAGACCCTACGCTATCAAATCAGTGTGTTGGGGGAGCAGAGTGAGGGCAGAATATCTTCAAAAGGCCTTTCATTCAATTATCCAGTGTTTCCTGGACACCTGACTGGTCAGCTGCTGGGCGCTGGGGTGTCACAGGGAGCACACCACAGGTCAGTTCTGTCCCCTCAGTGGCAGGGAAGGGTGTCCTGAGCTTTTCAAGGAAGCTGGGCACCAGCTGCACCACAGGCCCAAAGACAGGAGAAGGGAATTCTCAGATCAGGTTTCTGAGAGGGGTAACACCTTCACTAGGCCTTGAAGAACTGGAAAGGATTCACCTTTACAGCAAATTGTCATTTATGACACCACAAGAATGACTAGAAACCAGAAAGAAGAAAAAAAAACAGACCCACAATGCCACCACCTCCATATATCCATACACGTCAAATTTCTACCTTCCTTCCAGCTCTTATCCGGAGGGAGTGACTGTGGAAGGCAAAGATGGGGTGAGTCACAGCCTTGATCACTGCCATGTACTGGAATCTCCCATGTTCCTGGTGCTTCACGTTATTAATTACCTAATGGAATCTGTGCAATGTCCTGCCAGGCAAGTATCTTCCTTCCCATTTTACAGATGAGGAAAATTGAGGCTCAGGGAGGTAAAATGACCTGCCTGAGGTCCCAGGCTAGTAAGTGAAAAAGTCAGAGATTTGAACTCGGGTCTGTCTGACTCCGGCCTCTCTTGCAGAAGCCCTTCCAGTGGAAAGGCTCGCCCCAAGCGAAGGGCCTGAGGCTGGCAGGGTTTGGTGAGATCAGGGATTGGTGACTTGGGTGGTGAGCTGAAGTACAGGCAGATGAAGCTGGTGGAAGGGCCCTGAACACCAAGCTTAGGAGTCCGGACTTTATTCTGCAAGACTAGGGAGCCATGGAAGGTTTTGGAGCAGGGAGTACCAGGATGAAGAGCCGCCAAAGACAAAGACCACTTGACTTAGAGTCTTCTCATGAGCTTGTTAAAATATAGATTCCCTGGCTCCGCCCATGGAGATTCTGATTCTGTAGGTTTGGAATGGGACTGTCAGTGCATCTTTTCAATGTGCTCTTCACATGGCTCTATAGCCAGCATGGGGTGTCACTGCTCTACTGGGAATAAACAGCTGCCAAGAGGGCCTCTACCCTTAGGTCTGCACTCTCCCCCATCAGTGGCCTCGCCCTCAGCTGATAAGTCTGCCCTTCCTTTGGGACACCAAGCAGCTGTTTTTCTCATGCAAGCAGCTCTAAGGGGGGCAAAATCACTTTTGCCCTTGTAAGTTCTTCCCACTTCTGGGGTGTGGGGCAGTTCCGGACACAGGCTCGGGGCTCAGATGGGCCTGGCTTAAATCCTGGCTCTTCCACTTATCACATGACCTCTGTAAAATGGTGCTAATTAATCAGGACCTACCTCGCAGGTTCATTGTGAGAACTAAATGAGATAAAGCATTTAAAAATGCTTGGCACAGAGTTCAACATATATATAGCAAGCTCTTGATAAATGTTAACTTATTAGGAAAAAGCACATGGCATGTACATGTCAGCAAACAGTAGCCATTATTATTTCTAAATAATCGTGATGATAGCATAGCTTATCAAATATCTTCTTCTGGGCAGATGGCAGAGAGAGAGGCCAAAAGGAGGTGTGGATGGGGGAGGAAGAAGGATCTGTGCCTCGGGGCAGCGCTAAGTGGGTGGTGCAAGAATCCTGATCAGGCGGAGACCAGGAAGGGATGAGGTCTACCCAGCTGCCAACTCACATCCCTTCACCTCTCCTGGCCTCGGTTTTATCATCTGTAGCGTGAGGGTCAGCTGTGGCTTAGTCAAAGTGCACTGGACCTAGAGTAAGAAAGATCTGGGTCCAAATCCCAGCCCTGCCACTTACCAGCTGTGTGCCCTTGGACCAGTCACTTCCCCTCTCTGAGCCTCGGTTTCCTCACCTCCTTCCTCACAGCATCTTTGTGAAGATTGAAATGAAATAATGTCCATGAAAGGGCTTGGCACAAGCCTGCCTCCCAGAACACTTGATACGTGCCAGGCACTGTTCTATGTGCTTTACAGAAATCACCTCATTCATTCCTCTGACAACCCTCTGAGGTATTATTATTATTCCTATTTGTAAGATGGGAAAATGGAGGCACAGGGAAGTTAAGCAATTTGGAGAGGCAGGATTTGAGCCAAGCATTTTTGCTGGAGAACCAGAGTTCTTCACCCCAGACTACATATGCTAGGTGCTTTATGAAAGGCAGACAATGCTACTTTTATTCTGAAAAGTAACTTAGGTGGGCAGTTAGAGTTTTCTCGGTAATTTACAAAAAAATGGGAAGCTAAAATAACAGGAATTGAGGTGGATTTGGTCAACTCTGTCTCTCAGTTGGGAAGGTGAGGAGGGACAAACAGCATAAGGTCATACGTGGGGAGAGCTGGGGCCCTTGGTCTGGTTGCCCTGGGGGTGCCTGGTGCCCTGCCCCACCTGGACCAGGGTTGCTCACCCCAGGACGATGAGTTCGCCATACTTGATGGGCTCCTCGCCTGGCTGTGCATCTTCACCAGGAGAAGACAGGACACAAGAGCCCTGGCTCCCTGGATGCCGGAGGTCTGAAGTTCGGGGAGACCCCACTTCAGGGTTTCCTTCTAGCACCATTCTGGGCAGAGTGGAAAAGGAGAAAAAGAATTTTGCAACCTCCCATCCCAACCCCCCTCAACGCCAGCTCAGGCCCGCTGTAGGGCCACTTAGGCTAAGGCCAGAGTGACCTTTCACCACCTCTGTTGCTATGGCAACTGCTCCACCTCTGCCTTCTTTAAACTATCCCGGGGTTGCTGGGATACCAGGGAAGGGAAATGGGTGGTATGGAACCAAGAGGAGAGGGCCCCACATTCAGAGGGTCAGGATGCTTGGTGGGGCCAGTGGGGTGGACCGACATGGGGTGGCCAGAGACTTCTTTTTGGCCAGGACACCAGTCTGGGATCTGCTTGGAAGAGGGACACCTCAGGAGTTAGAGGACCCTTATTCCTCATCTTAGACTCAGTTCCCGGATTTGGCTCTTGGCCCCGGCGCCTCTGAGTAACCCTTCTGTCGGGTTTTTGGAATCTATCTATCCATCTTAATCATTCAGCCTCTCTGCAGGTCTAGGCCTCTGTCTGTCTGTCTTTTTTCTCAATGACTCTCTGTCCTCCTGGGCTGTCCTTTTCGCCGTCTCTCTTCCCACCCTCCTCCCCATCTCCGTCTGTCTGGCCACTTTCCTCTCCCCATCCATCTGCCTCAGTCTCCCCACCTTGGCCTCACCCAGCGGGCAGGCCTCTGGACCCCTCCCGGGTGCGCGCCCCCTCCCTCCTTCAGGTGTCTGTCTGCAGTCCCAGGGCCGCCCAGGTCTCTGGAGGCCTGTGGGGGCGGCGCTCCCCCCTCCGGCTGGGGCTGCAGCAGAGCCCGTCTCCGCAGGAAGCCTGTTTGGAAAACATCCCCGCGCGGGAGGTACTGCGCCGGGGCAGGCCCGCGCCCCGCGCCCGGGGCAGGCACAATGACGGCCCAGCGCATACGCAGATACACACCCGGCGGCCCCTCGCCACAAACACGCGCGCGCACGCACACAGTCCCTCACACCCCGAGCCCCGCGGGAAGTGTCCTGACGGGCGCCAAGCCCACCCGGGACCCGAGAGCACGCAAACAGCCCCCCCGCACCCGCCCTCGGACCCACTCCCCCTGCCACCCCCAGACACGCAAACACGCCCCCCGNTTAAACCACGCCCCCTCCCTCACCCCGCCCCAGACTCTGGGAAGCCCCGCCCACCACTCTGTCTCAGGGACTCCCTAGCCAGTCTTCGCTGGTTCGGGGACTCCCCCGTATCCTTGAGACCCAGCCACCGGTTCAGGCTCCCCAGACCCCGCCCTCATTACTGAGGACTTCCGGGTTCTCCCAGAGACACGGGCGCCCCCTACCCCACCTCAAGCCGGAGACTTAGCATTGGGCGGGAAGCCCCTTTCCCCACCTTTGGCCGGGGGACTCTTCACATCCCGTCTGAGACCCCACCTCCCAAATGCGAACCCGCGGAATTAGAGGAGAGAAGCTGGGGCTGGAAGGACAGAAGGAAAATACTAGAGGAATCGGAGGACGGGGGTGTCCGTTAGCAGGAAGGCCGAGGAAAAATGCTGCGATTGACTCGACTCGCAGACCTGTCTTCAGCCTAGCTCGGCCACTTTCTCGCTGGGTGACCTCTGGCCGGCTCTGTGCCCCGGGGTGTCTGGGAACACCTCCCTCCTTCCCTCTAGCACCCACTCACTACCCGAGAAGCACAAAGGGGATGGAGACCTTTGGGAGCCCGCAGCTTCGCAGCTCCTTCCGGGCCTGGGCTTGCAAGAGATCTATCAGTCTATGCCAGGTGCCATGCTCTGTGGTTTGGGCAAAATAAGGCCTTTGATTTCTGGGAGGCAGGCACGATAATCAACCCATTTTACAGATGAGAAAACAGAGTTGTACAAACCTAACTTGGACACGGCTTTCTTGCTAGAAAGGGACCAAGAGTAGATCTCAGGTGTGTGACTCCAAAATCTGGACTCCTAACTTCTATACCTTGTTGTTACGATGAGGAATGGCAGGATGGGGCTCAGAGATGCAGAGCAGGAGAGACCCAGAAATGCATCAGATAAGATCCCTCCAGCACATTATTTCTTAGTATATTTGGAATCATAACCAAGGACTGGGGGAAACCCAGAGGGTAGATCCTTAAACTGAGTCTTTGGAGTATTTATTGAGGAAATCAAGGAAGGCTGTCCAGAGGAGGTGTCCTTTGGCCACAGTCATGAAGGAGAAGCGAAAGTTTGTCCATACATTCCTGAGAGACAGCATCCTTCCTCCACTCCCCCCCCATCTTGTTGCTTGTGATGCTCCCTGTCTCCTGGACCCCCTCTGGGCCCCACCACATCCACACACCCCACTAACTCCCCCACCTAAAAATAGTCCATGATACCAACTGCTTTGCCAACTGTTTGAGGGCCCCAGCAGCCAGATGAAACAAGAAGGCAGCTAGCAGCACATACTTTAGGGACAAAGGCACTCATTAATCAAAGAGAGGCTCCCTGAGAGGCCACCACTGAGGAAGCTGGACTGCTGGGCTGTCAGCAGCAGATCATACAAATCCTGCACCACAGGAGAGCTCCCATCCTTGAATGCCTGCTGCTCCACACTTCCATGCCACGTACGAACAGCCATGGGACACGAGGACAGTGGGACAGTCTCTCTCCCCTTTGCATTCCCAGCTTCCAGCACATTGCCTGCCAGAGCAGGCCCTCAATGAACACGTGCTCAATAACTATTAGAATTTCCAGTTTACAGATGAGGAAACTGAGGCTCGGAGGATGGGGGAAGAGATACTTGCCCCAGGTCACACAGCCATGCAACCACATAGCTAAGGATTGATCAGAGCCCCAGTGCTACCATCTGACACCAGACTGCAGGGAGGAAGGACTGAGAGAGATTCCAGGGTACTGCAGGAGGCAGAGATTTCTCCCGTGGTCTAGTGCACTGGGATCAGAGCTGCAAGATGAGCACAGCCAGACCACAAGGGGCCTCCCAAAACCTGGGGTGAACCTGGTCCCAGAATTGTTCGGGTAGGGGAAAGGAAGGGAGAGTTAGGACACCACCAACAGACACAAGTGCCCAAGTTCCAGCCTTGACTTCTGGCTCTGTCTCAGGAACTCCAACTTCTCAATCTCTTCGGACCTCATGTTCCTTACTTATAAAATGGGAATAATAATAGTACCTACCTATAGTGGGATAAAAATTTTCAGTATGGTTCTGAAATCCCTTTGTTCAACCCCCGTCTTCTCTCTCTTCAATCTAGATCNGGAGCCCCGCCCCACCCGAGACTCCGCCCCTTGCGGCGAAGCTTAGCTCTAGTCGGGGGAGCTCCGCCCCCTTGTTAAACCACGCCCCCTCCCTCACCCCGCCCCAGACTCTGGGAAGCCCCGCCCACCACTCTGTCTCAGGGACTCCCTAGCCAGTCTTCGCTGGTTCGGGGACTCCCCCGTATCCTTGAGACCCAGCCACCGGTTCAGGCTCCCCAGACCCCGCCCTCATTACTGGGGACTTCCGGGTTCTCCCAGAGACACGGGCGCCCCCTACCCCACCTCAAGCCGGAGACTTAGCATTGGGCGGGAAGCCCCTTTCCCCACCTTTGGCCGGGGGACTCTTCACATCCCGTCTGAGACCCCACCTCCCAAATGCGAACCCGCGGAATTAGAGGAGAGAAGCTGGGGCTGGAAGGACAGAAGGAAAATACTAGAGGAATCGGAGGACGGGGGTGTNACGGGGATGTCCGTTAGCAGGAAGGCCGAGGAAAAATGCTGCGATTGACTCGACTCGCAGACCTGTCTTCAGCCTAGCTCGGCCACTTTCTCGCTGGGTGACCTCTGGCCGGCTCTGTGCCCCGGGGTGTCTGGGAACACCTCCCTCCTTCCCTCTAGCACCCACTCACTACCCGAGAAGCACAAAGGGGATGGAGACCTTTGGGAGCCCGCAGCTTCGCAGCTCCTTCCGGGCCTGGGCTTGCAAGAGATCTATCAGTCTATGCCAGGTGCCATGCTCTGTGGTTTGGGCAAAATAAGGCCTTTGATTTCTGGGAGGCAGGCACGATAATCAACCCATTTTACAGATGAGAAAACAGAGTTGTACAAACCTAACTTGGACACGGCTTTCTTGCTAGAAAGGGACCAAGAGTAGATCTCAGGTGTGTGACTCCAAAATCTGGACTCCTAACTTCTATACCTTGTTGTTACGATGAGGAATGGCAGGATGGGGCTCAGAGATGCAGAGCAGGAGAGACCCAGAAATGCATCAGATAAGATCCCTCCAGCACATTATTTCTTAGTATATTTGGAATCATAACCAAGGACTGGGGGAAACCCAGAGGGTAGATCCTTAAACTGAGTCTTTGGAGTATTTATTGAGGAAATCAAGGAAGGCTGTCCAGAGGAGGTGTCCTTTGGCCACAGTCATGAAGGAGAAGCGAAAGTTTGTCCATACATTCCTGAGAGACAGCATCCTTCCTCCACTCCCCCCCCATCTTGTTGCTTGTGATGCTCCCTGTCTCCTGGACCCCCTCTGGGCCCCACCACATCCACACACCCCACTAACTCCCCCACCTAAAAATAGTCCATGATACCAACTGCTTTGCCAACTGTTTGAGGGCCCCAGCAGCCAGATGAAACAAGAAGGCAGCTAGCAGCACATACTTTAGGGACAAAGGCACTCATTAATCAAAGAGAGGCTCCCTGAGAGGCCACCACTGAGGAAGCTGGACTGCTGGGCTGTCAGCAGCAGATCATACAAATCCTGCACCACAGGAGAGCTCCCATCCTTGAATGCCTGCTGCTCCACACTTCCATGCCACGTACGAACAGCCATGGGACACGAGGACAGTGGGACAGTCTCTCTCCCCTTTGCATTCCCAGCTTCCAGCACATTGCCTGCCAGAGCAGGCCCTCAATGAACACGTGCTCAATAACTATTAGAATTTCCAGTTTACAGATGAGGAAACTGAGGCTCGGAGGATGGGGGAAGAGATACTTGCCCCAGGTCACACAGCCATGCAACCACATAGCTAAGGATTGATCAGAGCCCCAGTGCTACCATCTGACACCAGACTGCAGGGAGGAAGGACTGAGAGAGATTCCAGGGTACTGCAGGAGGCAGAGATTTCTCCCATGGTCTAGTGCACTGGGATCAGAGCTGCAAGATGAGCACAGCCAGACCACAAGGGGCCTCCCAAAACCTGGGGTGAACCTGGTCCCAGAATTGTTCGGGTAGGGGAAAGGAAGGGAGAGTTAGGACACCACCAACAGACACAAGTGCCCAAGTTCCAGCCTTGACTTCTGGCTCTGTCTCAGGAACTCCAACTTCTCAATCTCTTCGGACCTCATGTTCCTTACTTATAAAATGGGAATAATAATAGTACCTACCTATAGTGGGATAAAAATTTTCAGTATGGTTCTGAAATCCCTTTGTTCAACCCCCGTCTTCTCTCTCTTCAATCTAGATCTTGAAAAAAAAAAGGCAACAAAGAAAGGAACAAGATACAACCTCTATTTCTTCAATTCTTGGTTTCAAGTGTCTGAAGAAAAGTGGCTGGCATAAACGGTTTGGAAGAAGATTTGTGTATCTATTTCAGAAAAGATGTTGAAGAAAAAACAACAAGAAACTCTCTGGGCTAAGAGATTTGGAAAGAAGGAAGAGCTAAGATGCTGGGCTCTGCCTTTGAGGCCCTTGTAAGTAGGAGTGGGGGCTGGGAAAAGATTGAACCCTCAGGTAGATTCGAGGATCCAAACCCTATTCCTTTAAAGAGACCAAATTTTATTGGATCAGTTTATAGAGCAATTTATGTCCCAGGACATTGTTGAAAACAATAGAGGACTTGGCTAGCATTGAGTGGAGCTTAACAGCTGGGTGTGGCCAGGGAAAGAGTCCATCAAGAGGAGCCCTGCCCAGACCAGTGTCATCCCAGGGTGACTGTGGGCATACCCAAGGCTGCACTTGCTGAGGATCAAGACAGAAGCTTTATATTTAGACTGGAAAGTGTGGGGTGGAGGGGGAGATAGACTTCACTAAAATAACCCAGCCAGTCACTAAACAAACAACAAAAAACAAGCCTCAGAGGGGGTAGATTAGTACTGAGTTGCTACAATATATTAATTAAAATCTTCAGTTTCCAACAAAAAAAAAATATAATTCATGCAAAGAAACAGGAAAGGATGACCCATAGACTGGGACAAAAGCAGACAGGCATTGTCCGGATGTGGGGAATTTGGCATCCTCACACACTGTTCAGGGGAATGTAAAATGGTGCAGCCGCTTAGGAAAACAGTCCAGCAGTGCCTCAAGCAGTTAAACACAGAGTTACCACATGAGCCAGCAATTCCACTCCTATGTGTATAGCAAGAGAAATGCAATGTTAGAAATAAAGAAAGTCAAGGAAGTCAATAGCAAGAAAATCAGGACGGTGGTCATAATTGGGAAGGAGCACGTAGGGGAAAAAATATAAAGCACCAGGGCGCTGTCCATGGTACTGCCCAGTTTCTTGACTGAGTGGAACTCACCTGGGTACTTGTTTTATAATAGTTGAGCTATACCTTTATGTTGTATACGCTATTCATTTGTTTATGATATTTTATAATAAAAGTGTCTAATATAAGTTTAGCTGATTCAACCAAACCCTCACACTTTGCAATTTGAACAAGCAGGGACTTATTGCAGCTGAAACTACAGGGGCTTTCTTTTTCTTTTTTCTTTTCTTTCTTTTTTTTTTCCCATGAGCATTAGTAAGAAAGACATTTTTTTTTAAAGATTTTATTTCTTTATTTGACAGAGATAGAGACAGCCAGCGAGAGAGGGAACACAAGCAGGGGGAGTGGGAGAGGAAGAAGCAGGCTCCTAGCAGAGGAGCCTGATGTGGGGCTCGATCCCATAACACCGGGATCACGCCCTGAGCCGAAGGCAGACGCTTAACCGCTTTGCCACCCAGGCGCCCCAAGAAAGACATTTTTATTATGATCCAATACACACATAGGCACTCAAGGGAAACACCAGTGTGATGAGACAATACATACCTTTACTCCATGGGATGGACTTGGCTATTTTCTGTTCCATTCTATGTTGTTAAAAATGTTAGTTGAGGTGCGCCTGGGTGGCACAGTCATTAAGAGTCTGCCTTCGGCTCAGGGTGTGATCCCAGCATTCTGGGATCGAGCCCCACATCTGGCTCCTCCGCTGGGAGCCTGCTTCTTCCTCTCCCACTCCCCCTGCTTGTGTTCCCTCTCTCACTGGCTGCCTCTCTCTCTCTGTCAAATAAATAAATAAAATCTTTTAAAAAAATGTTAGTTGAACTCACAAAATCAATTTAATAACCCACTGATAGGCCACAATGCTAGTTTTTAAAAAATCTGATCTGAGATCAAGGTATCGGCAGGTCTGGTTTCTTTTGAGGCTTCTCTTACTGACTTACAGATGGCTGCCTTCTTACTGTGTCCTCACGTGGTCTTTCCTCTGTGCATGTCTGTGTCCTGATCTTCTCTTATAAGGACATCAGTCAGATTGTTAGGACCCAACCTAATCGCCTCATTTTAACTCACATACGTCTTTGTTTTATTTTATTTTAAAGATTTTATTTATTTATCTGAGAGAGAGAGTGCACAAAAGAGAGAGCCTNTGGGATGGACTTGGCTATTTTCTGTTCCATTCTATGTTGTTAAAAATGTTAGTTGAGGTGCGCCTGGGTGGCACAGTCATTAAGAGTCTGCCTTCNAAAGACATTTTTATTATGATCCAATACACACATAGGCACTCAAGGGAAACACCAGTGTGATGAGACAATACATACCTTTACTCCATGGGATGGACTTGGCTATTTTCTGTTCCATTCTATGTTGTTAAAAATGTTAGTTGAGGTGCGCCTGGGTGGCACAGTCATTAAGCGTCTGCCTTCGGCTCAGGGTGTGATCCCGNACTCCCCCTGCTTGTGTTCCCTCTCTCACTGGCTGCCTCTCTCTCTCTGTCAAATAAATAAATAAAATCTTTTTAAAAAATGTTAGTTGAACTCACAAAATCAATTTAATAACCCACTGATAGGCCACAATGCTAGTTTTTAAAAAATCTGATCTGAGATCAAGGTATCGGCAGGTCTGGTTTCTTTTGAGGCTTCTCTTACTGACTTACAGATGGCTACCTTCTTACTGTGTCCTCACGTGGTCTTTCCTCTGTGCATGTCTGTGTCCTGATCTTCTCCTATAAGGACATCAGTCAGATTGTTAGGACCCAACCTAATCNCAAGGTATCGGCAGGTCTGGTTTCTTTTGAGGCTTCTCTTACTGACTTACAGATGGCTGCCTTCTTACTGTGTCCTCACGTGGTCTTTCCTCTGTGCATGTCTGTGTCCTGATCTTCTCTTATAAGGACATCAGTCAGATTGTTAGGACCCAACCTAATAGCCTCATTTTAACTCACATACGTCTTTGTTTTATTTTATTTTAAAGATTTTATTTATTTATCTGAGAGAGAGAGAGAGTGCACAAAAGAGAGAGCCTCTGGGGAAGGGGAGAGGAAGTGGGAGAAGCAGAATCCCTGATGAGGAGGGAGCCCGATTTTGGGGGGGGGGGCTCCATTCCAGGACACCAGGATCAGGACCTGAACCAAAGGCAGACACTTACAGACTGAGCCACCCAGGTGACCCTCACTTACCTCTTTAAAGACCCCATCTCCAAACACAGTCACATACTGAAGTACTGGGGGTTAGAGCTTCAAGATTTTACTTTGGAAAGGAGAGAATTCAGCCCATAAGAAGCACCCTCCTGAGGGATAGGGCGGCAGAAGGAGCCAGGAGGAAAACGGAGGAAGTGTCCAGGTCTGCACATGTACAAATGGGGAGGTGTAGGAGAGTTCAGGGCAACAGGGAAATGTACAATCTGCTTGGTCAGAGGGTGAGGTAGGTAGGGAGTATAAGGTTGGAGAAGGTGCCAGGGGCTAGCTCCTTGAATGGCCTTGAATCCCATATGAAGTGTAGACTTTAGTTTGTAGAGTGATGAGTCCCATCAGGATCCCCTGGGACACTGGAGGGAGATCCCAGAAAGCTGAACTTAAGTGTTTCAGATGGACCAAGACCCACACTCTGGGAAAAGAAGCTGGAGGTGTTACTGACAAGCTTTAGACAGGGCCCGACACTGGCTGAGTTGGAAAGGATAGACTGGAGGGGCAAGAATGGAGGTGGAGAGGCCATAGTGGGAGCTGCCCTGAGTGTCCAACTGACAATATGAGTCGTTAGCTTTCATAGAGTGCTCACTATATGCCTTGAACCAGGCCTGAGCTAGGTACCCTGTCTACGTAATCATGTTAAATTCTCTCAACGGTTTTGTATGGTAGGTACTTTTCAATTCTTATTTCACAGTTAAGAAAACTGAGGCCCAGACAGCTGTAGGGACTTGCCTCAAGTCACACAGCTAGGAAGAAGTGTGTGTTTTGGGATGTCAGCCCTGCTCTCTGGCAGTCACAGAGGAGATCGCAGAATTGGTGGGAGCCGCGGCGACATAAGTGGGCAGGATTCAAGACAGATTGAACATGGGGGCTAAGGGAGGGGGTGAACTGTATGTGGGCAGTTCTATGTCCCTAACCCCCTATATCTGCAATCAAAACCCCCTATATCTGCCTTCCCCTTCTCTGCCTGCCCTTCTATGCTGCTCCAGGGCAGTTCCCGAGGTACTAGGAACAGGACTGAGCATTGTTTTTGTCACACGTACAGATATTATAGTTCGTACTTCCTGCATGTAAGATATAGAACTTTACTTTTCTCTGGCTCAACTTCATCTCTGTTTCCGTTGGTGGAAATTTGGCGTTCCTTCCCCTTACCCAAAGAGGACACAACTGGCACCCAATGCTGTCTGTTCAAACAGGTCCCTGATGAGTTGGCCCAACTGGACCTCCACCCTAAGAAGACCTCTGCCTGGGCAGCCCTTCCCTCCAGAGCTGGTGGCTTCTCTGCTCTCTCCGCATTACACTTTAAAGCATAGGAGCCTTTCTGCTGCACAAGGACACAGGCATTTCTGCCAAGCATGCTTTGGTCACTACACAGCTGTTCCCTCTCTAAGGTCTTGCTGCCTCCTTGGGGAAGGGGATTAGCCACTGACTGACCCCTGGCCTTAACTGCTTTTCTGGGGTCCACTACCCACCTGGACAGCTGGCTGCAGGCTTTGCAGCTGGGACCTCCTAAGTCTCGCTCCCTGTCACTCCACATCCCTCTTTGCTCCTCCTCCTTGCAGCCCAGTGAATCTTTCTCTGCCATGTACATTGGAGATCACAGTATAAAACCCCCTACTTATAATGTATTGTCCAGGCTTCTTCATTTTCTGCTCAATTTTATCTTGACTTCCACTTCTTCA
>NC_048233.1:85012296-85024744 GCF_002007445.2 Ailuropoda melanoleuca | reverse complement strand
TCTCTCTGTCAAATAAATAAATAAAATCTTTTTAAAAAATGTTAGTTGAACTCACCAAAATCAATTTAATAACCCACTGATAGGCCACAATGCTAGTTTTTAAAAAATCTGATCTGAGATCAAGGTATCGGCAGGTCTGGTTTCTTTTGAGGCTTCTCTTACTGACTTACAGATGGCTACCTTCTTACTGTGTCCTCACGTGGTCTTTCCTCTGTGCATGTCTGTGTCCTGATCTTCTCCTATAAGGACATCAGTCAGATTGTTAGGACCCAACCTAATCGCCTCATTTTAACTCACATACGTCTTTGTTTTATTTTATTTTAAAGATTTTATTTATTTATCTGAGAGAGAGAGTGCACAAAAGAGAGAGCCTCTGGGGAAGGGGAGAGGAAGTGGGAGAAGCAGAATCCCTGATGAGGAGGGAGCCCGATTTTGGGGGGGGGGGCTCCATTCCAGGACACCAGGATCAGGACCTGAACCAAAGGCAGACACTTACAGACTGAGCCACCCAGGTGACCCTCACTTACCTCTTTAAAGACCCCATCTCCAAACACAGTCACATACTGAAGTACTGGGGGTTAGAGCTTCAAGATTTTACTTTGGAAAGGAGAGAATTCAGCCCATAAGAAGCACCCTCCTGAGGGATAGGGCGGCAGAAGGAGCCAGGAGGAAAACGGAGGAAGTGTCCAGGTCTGCACATGTACAAATGGGGAGGTGTAGGAGAGTTCAGGGCAACAGGGAAATGTACAATCTGCTTGGTCAGAGGGTGAGGTAGGTAGGGAGTATAAGGTTGGAGAAGGTGCCAGGGGCTAGCTCCTTGAATGGCCTTGAATCCCATATGAAGTGTAGACTTTAGTTTGTAGAGTGATGAGTCCCATCAGGATCCCCTGGGACACTGGAGGGAGATCCCAGAAAGCTGAACTTAAGTGTTTCAGATGGACCAAGACCCACACTCTGGGAAAAGAAGCTGGAGGTGTTTCTGACAAGCTTTAGACAGGGCCCGACACTGGCTGAGTTGGAAAGGATAAACTGGAGGGGCAAGAATGGAGGCGGAGAGGCCATAGTGGGAGCTGCCCTGAGTGTCCAACTGACAATATGAGTCGTTAGCTTTCATAGAGTGCTCACTATATGCCTTGAACCAGGCCTGAGCTAGGTACCCTGTCTACGTAATCATGTTAAATTCTCTCAACGGTTTTGTATGGTAGGTACTTTTCAATTCTTATTTCACAGTTAAGAAAACTGAGGCCCAGACAGCTGTAGGGACTTGCCTCAAGTCACACAGCTAGGAAGAAGTGTGTGTTTTGGGATGTCAGCCCTGCTCTCTGGCAGTCACAGAGGAGATCGCAGAATTGGTGGGAGCCGCGGCGACATAAGTGGGCAGGATTCAAGACAGATTGAACATGGGGGCTAAGGGAGGGGGTGAACTGTATGTGGGCAGTTCTATGTCCCTAACCCCCTATATCTGCAATCAAAACCCCCTATATCTGCCTTCCCCTTCTCTGCCTGCCCTTCTATGCTGCTCCAGGGCAGTTCCCGAGGTACTAGGAACAGGACTGAGCATTGTTTTTGTCACAGGTACAGATATTATAGTTCGTACTTCCTGCATGTAAGATATAGAACTTTACTTTTCTCTGGCTCAACTTCATCTCTGTTTCCATTGGTGGAAATTTGGCGTTCCTTCCCCTTACCCAAAGAGGACACAACTGGCACCCAATGCTGTCTGTTCAAACAGGTCCCTGATGAGTTGGCCCGACTGGACCTCCACCCTAAGAAGACCTCTGCCTGGGCAGCCCTTCCCTCCAGAGCTGGTGGCTTCTCTGCTCTCTCCGCATTACACTTTAAAGCATAGGAGCCTTTCTGCTGCACAAGGACACAGGCATTTCTGCCAAGCATGCTTTGGTCACTACACAGCTGTTCCCTCTCTAAGGTCTTGCTGCCTCCTTGGGGAAGGGGATTAGCCACTGACTGACCCCTGGCCTTAACTGCTTTTCTGGGGTCCACTACCCACCTGGACAGCTGGCTGCAGGCTTTGCAGCTGGGACCTCCTAAGTCTCGCTCCCTGTCACTCCACATCCCTCTTTGCTCCTCCTCCTTGCAGCCCAGTGAATCTTTCTCTGCCATGTACATTGGAGATCACAGTATAAAACCCCCTACTTATAATGTATTGTCCAGGCTTCTTCATTTTCTGCTCAATTTTATCTTGACTTCCACTTCTTCATTTCTTTTTCTCAAACTGTTTTCTTGCAGCTTCAGATGTCTCATCTCCTGGCCTTCTAACCCTGTGGCTGCTCCTTCTTGGTGTCCTTTGCTCACTCTCTCTTCTCTTTCCCCTCTTTAAATGCTAACTTCTCTTCTTTCCTCCTTGGGTGATCTCACTCCTGGCCCTGGCCCCAAGGACTCTTGGTCTCTATGCTACAGATGCCAGCATTTCTGTGTGCAGCTCAGGCTTCTCTCCCAGACCAGGCCCTGTGGCTGGATCCTATAGGCATCTCTGCTGTGTAGTGGTCTCAGCTGCTGACAACCAATGTTGTGGCTGGACTGGCCTTGTGGGGTTTTGTTTGTTTGTTTCTTGTTGTTGTTGTTGTTGTTGTTTGTGGGGGAGGGGGAGGAGCAGAGGGAGAGAGAGAAAGAGAATCCTAAGCTGGCTCCACATCCAGCGTGGAGTCCAAATCGGGGCTTGATCTCCAGATGCTGAAATCATGACCTGAACTGAAATCAAGAGTTGGACACTTAACCGACTGAGCCACCCAGGTGCCCTCCACGTTGTGGTTTGTATTCATGAATTCAAGATGCCCTCAGCAATAACCAGCAGGGAAAAAACATTGGGGGAGAAAAGATTACTCTCACGTCCTGGAAATTGCACGGCACACCTGGGGCCACACAGCCAGTTCACAGAGGGAGAGATAGAAGGGTCAGTGCCTTGGGTTCTGCTTTTATTGGGGTCCAGCGTGGGGGCCTAAAATTTCACAGGAACATTATTTGCTGGTGAATTTAAAACAGAAGAGCTGGAATTTAAAGCACATGAAGAGTGAAATCAAGCAGTTTGAGTGTTCCATTACCAAGATCTCTAAAACAAAGGAGCCTCAGGGGGAGAGGGGGACTTGACCTGAGTCTTTATATCTAGACTTGTGGCTGGCAATGTGTTTAGATAGCCATCTCTGAAGCACAGATAGCCTCCTCGAAGTGGGGGATGCCTCTGCAGTAAAAGCTTAAACAAGGCACTGACATTACAAAAAAAGAGAAACCAACTCTCAAGGCTTACACTGTACTTCCTAACACAGCTCACAATCTTCCACCCACACCTACGGCTCCTGTGTTCCAACACGGAACATGAAAGACCTTATCATTCATTTGCCCAAACTTTCCGTGCCAGAATCCAGAGCATCACCCTGGTTGCCTCTCCCTCTCATCCGACAAATTCACCCACCAAACACTAAGTTCTATTGATTGGCAAGGCAGCCTAGGGAGTGGGTAGGTGGACCAGAGCCAAAGGTCTGGGTTCAAATTCTGACTCTGCCACTTTCTAGTAGCATAAGTTTGGACAAGTGATTTGCCCTCTCTGGACTTCAGTTTTCTAGTCTGTAAAGTGGGGAATAATAATAGCAACTATACTTCATAGGATTATAGTGAAGTTTCCATGAGATATTATTCATAAAGATGGACGCAGTACATATTGCACAAGCATTTCTTGACTAAAATATATTTTTATCTTCTAAGTATCTCGTGAATTGATTCCCAAGCCATCAACATCTCTCCACTGTCTTCCTGCCCTGTCCTGATGGGTCTTCCTGCAACTATCCTTGCCCTTCCCCAACCCTTCTACATACCCAAGCCAAGGTCACCTTTCAAAATGCAACTACTAGGGGCCCCTGGGTGGCTCAGTTGTTAAGCATCTGCCTTCGGCTCAGGATGTGATCCCAGAGCTCTGGGATCGAGCCCCACATTGGGCTCCTCCGCTGGGAGCCTGCTTCTTCCTCTCCCACTCCTCCTGCTTGTGTTCCCTCTCGCTGACTGTCTCTCTCTCTGTTACATATATAAATAAATAAAATCTTTTTTGGGGCACCTGGGTGGCACAGTGGTTAAGCGTCTNAAAAATGCAACTACTTAACACTCTTTAATGGCTTCTTCTGCAAGCCACAGCTTTAACAGGGCTGACAAGACTTGCATGATCCGACCCTNAAAATCTTTTAAAAAATGCAACCACTTAACACTCTTTAATGGCTTCTTCTGCAAGCCACAGCTTTAACAGGGCTGACAAGACTTGCATGATCCGACCCTCACTCACCTGTCGTACTGCATTTNACCCTCACTCACCTGTCGTACTGGATTTTCACCACTGAACAGTCTGACCTCACACATTTCCAAAGCTAGACTAGGGAGTTGCTTCCTTATAATCTGTAAGAGCTGGAATAATCAAAACTACTCTTTCATTGGTAGAAAGTGGAAATTGGCAACAGAGCCCAGTTTGTCCCAGGCAGCGTTCTTGGCTCCCTGAGCACCTGCCATGCCCATCTGTTTGCTGATTCCTTCATTTAGGAAGGATTTATGTCTTNCCTCTTTCATTGGTAGAAAGTGGAAATTGCAACAGAGCCCAGTTTGTCCCAGGCAGCATTCTTGGCTCCCTGAGCACCTGCCATGCCCATCTGTTTGCTGATTCCTTCATTTAGGAAGGATTTATGTCTTATTTGTAAATAAATTTGTAAATAAAGGCTGGGCAGTGTGGGGCACCCAGAGATAAATCATACCTAGCTGGGCTTGTTCTGGGCCAGGCTCTCTTCTAAGTGCTTTACCTGAATTAACTAATTTCCTGGGAGGTTGGTACTATTATTAGCCTCATGTTACTAGTGAGTAAACTAAAGCACAGGGAAGTTAATTATTCTGCCCAAGGTTTTACAACTAGTAAATCAAAGAGCCAGCTTGATTGCAGACTCTTGCTAAGGCTAATGAGGTAGAGCATTATAAAGAACTTGATAAACTTCAGAGGCAGGAAAAATCACATTTTAATTAGTGGGAGTCGAAAAAATTCATAATAAAAAATCTCACAGTTTACAGTACGGTTAACACAGGTTATCTCCTTTTACTAGATGAGGCAATATTGAGTCATGTATATGGCACAAGGTCTAGAATTGGATAATACCAATATTTATTTCCCAGCCTTGTCACACACAGGGTAGGTATTTTTTACCTCCTTTTTGTGCCTCAACATTCTCGTTTGAAAAGGGGTATAACAAAAGAATTTACCTCATGCCATTGTGAGGATTAAATGAGATTATGATACCCTTAAAGTGCTCAGCACCGTGCCTGGAACGTAGCAAGGGCCAAAAAAAAAAAAAAAAAAAAAAAAACGAAAATAGNTGGCTTATTTTTATTTTATTATTTTATTTTATCAGGCATGATGTATCAAACATGTTCTGGGCCTCTTAAGCCTCATAACAGCCCTGTGAAGGTTTTGTCCTCGTTGTACAGTTAATAGCACATGCTTACTAGGTAGAGGCAATGTTCTAACACACTTTGCTAACTCAGTCCTCACGACGATCTCTAGAGCTATGTCTGCATATTCTAATCCCCACGGTACAAGGAGAGGAAACTGAACATAAGTAACGTGAACAAGTTTGCAGCCAGCAAGAGGAGAAACCGGGTAGTTGCTTCCCGGGTCTGTACTCTTAACCATAGTGCCTTTCAACAACAGGTGAGGAAACAGACTCAGAAAGTAAAAAAGATTCTTATGCCTGGATCATAGGGGAAGAGAGGAAAAAAATGAAACAAGACGAAACCAGAGAGGGAGACGAACCATAAGAGATTCTTCATCTCAGGAAACTGAGGGTTGCTGGAGTGGAGGGGGGTGGGAGGGATGGGGTGGCTCGGTGATGGACATTGGGGAGAGTATGTGCTATGGTGAGCGCTGTGAATTGTGTAAGACTGATGAATCACAGACCTGCACCCCTGAAACAAATAATACATTATATGTTAATTAAAAAGAGAGAGAGAGATTGTCATGTGTGAGGAGCTCTATGTTCCTTCCAAATCCAAGGATTATAATCATATCCAGCAGATGGCGCCCCAGAGCATAGCAACGTGCCAGAATTGTATAAGTGGTCAAAACTACCATGCCCACAATGCTGTGCGAGCATTAAGGTCCTCCTCCACCACCTCCTTCTCCTCCCCCCCCCAGTTTAGATGTCCGAGGTACTGCCTGTGTCCTCTGCAGGAGGAATGTGAGTATCTGAACCATTGAAGCTTCCCCTATCTTCAGATCGCGAGTTAAAAGTTTTTTTTCCCTTCATATTACTCTCTTTATCTCACTAGTTGGAGGATAGAAGGGCCGAAACAACGCTTCTTTTTATTGGCTTCACCTGCCCAAACCTAATGTGAGGACCCTTGACCTCTGACCCAGGATGGCGGCGCCCGAAGCCGGCGCTTCTGCTGTCGCCCTGAGGTGAACCAAGGCCAGGAACCCCGGTCATGTCGAAGCTGAACCGGGCCACTCGGGCTCTCAGGAAGCCCGAGGCCGGCGGCGTAATCCGGACCATCGTGCGGGCAGGCCAGGCCATGTCCGGGCCCCCACTAGGTCCCATCCTGGGTCAGGTGCGCTCGTGGCTGGAACGCGGAGCGGGAAGCGCGGTGGGGTGGGAGCTAGTACGAGAGTGGAGGGTGCGGGCTCCGGAGCCAGGGAGGCCTGCTACCCACACGCTTTTTGTTTTTGCCTTCGTTCCATGGCCTCTTCGAGGCTCGGCTTCCTCGCTCCTTCCTCAACGGGCTGTTGGGAGGATAGAGGGATGATACTTACAAATCATCTGGCTCGTGAAGTGTTAGTTGAATCTGGGTAGCAAAAGGAGGACGGGAACGTTAAGGAAGTGAAGACGAAGGAGGAAACGGAGAGAAGAATCTCCTGGATGTCCTCCCCACACTAACGCCTGCGCTTCCCATCCAGAGAGGTGTTTCCATCAACCAGTTCTGCAAGGAGTTCAACGAGAAGACAAAGGACATCAAAGAAGGCATTCCTTTGCCCACCAAGATTTTTGTGAAGGTGCACAGTCGGGACTCTGATCCTCTTTGGTTTTAAGTTTTTATTTTAATTCCAGTTAGTCAGTATACGGCGTTATATTAGTTTTGGATGTACAACATAGTGATTCAATAATTCCATACGTCACCCAGTGCTCATTGCAACAAATGCACTCATTAATCCCCGTCATCTTGTGATCCTGTTTATTTTTCTTCCCCCTTATTCTTCTTAGTTCCGGAGGGGCTGGTCACCTGGGATTGCTACTCTCTTTCAAACTTTGGGCGAGAATCTTCCTATTACTGAGTCCTTTTTCCCCATTCACACAGTGGAGACT
The DNA here is from genome assembly GCF_002007445.2 of Ailuropoda melanoleuca. Lineage (NCBI taxonomy): Eukaryota > Metazoa > Chordata > Mammalia > Carnivora > Ursidae > Ailuropoda > Ailuropoda melanoleuca. The sequence continues at coordinate 85,017,407 of NC_048233.1, read as the reverse complement.
AGAACATACTTTTTTCTGAGCTCATCCTGCCATATTGCAGTTCCTCCCTTTGCCTCTCCATTTTGCTGGGGCTTCTAGAGCAGAGTTGGGCCTGGACAGAGGTGGCAAAGCTGTTAGCTACAGGTTTATTTTCCCTGTGGTTTCATGGTCTGTTAGAGGGACACCATTGGAAGGTGAGTCGGGGTTAGGGGGAACAGAAGTTAGAGGTTCTCTGGGCTGAGGCAACAGGGCTTAGGGGAGACAAGAGATATTCTCATATATTTTCTTTCCTATTAAGCCTGACAGGACATTTGAAATCAAAATTGGACAACCCACTGTTTCCTACTTCCTGAAAGCAGCTGCTGGGATTGAGAAGGGGGCCCGGCAGACAGGTAAGTGTCAGGGTGGGCTCCCAGGATTCTGGGGGCTCTCGAAGGAAGCAGGGACACCTGAAGGTCTACTTGTTTCTTCTTCCCAGGGAAGGAAGTGGCAGGCCTGGTGACCTTGAAGCATGTGTATGAGATCGCCCGAGTTAAAGCTCAGGATGAGGCCTTCGCCCTGCAGGATGTGCCCCTGTCCTCTGTGGTTCGCTCCATCATTGGCTCTGCCCGTTCTCTGGGCATTCGTGTGGTGAAGGAGTGAGTGTCTTGGGAAGGTGCAATGTGAAGGGAGGGCTTGGAAAGTTCTTAACTCTGGGGCAAAGCTGAGAGGGCCCATTACAGTGGGAGGGTCAGCTTCTGAGTCAAGGACCTTAGATTCTTGGGAGTAGGGGGCCTTATTCATTCAATTGGAATATGAGTATTAAGTACACGTTATGTGTTAGACATTGTTGTGGACATTGGAGACAGCTAGGAGCAAGCTAGCCATGCTTGGCCGCACTCCTGAGGAGCTCACAGTTCAGAGCTGGAGGCAGATGCGTAAGTGGAGCATTAGGCTGCTGGGTGGTCATTGCTGACAAAAGGTGCTTGAGAAGAGAGAGTAGAGCTCCTGATTTGGCCTGGTGTGTCATTGAGGACTTCATAGAGGAGGTGACATCTAAGCAGAGACTTGGAAAAGGAGGTCAAGGACTGGGACAAGCATTCCAAGAAGTGGAAGGATCCCTGTGAAGGACAGAAGGTGACAAAGTGAAGCAAAGAAGTGCCGTGTGCTCTGGCATATGGTGCTAGAAGCAGAGTGGGCACTAGGAAGAGAGGTGAGACAGAAGGACCAGTAGGGAAGGCCGAAGGCCATTTCCAGCTGTCTCAAGTTCAGAACTGATCCCGAGGCCAACAGGGGACCCCCGCCTAGAGCTTGAGATGACCTCAGGAATTATTTATTTGAAGTGCGATGTTGGTTGGGAGGGCATCTGGCTCAGACAACAGCAGGGCCACATCTGGCTCGGACAACTTGGCCCTTTATAGTTCTTTTGCTACTGATGTCACACCCCATGCTGAGGCCAACGGTTGCTTCCCAAGAGAAGTGGGGTTAATTACGGTACAGGGATAGACTTGACTTTTCGCAAATCTTTACTGTTACTAGGAGTGCAGAGGTGAATCAGTCTGACCCCCTGCTTGTGGGGAGGCACAGGTGCACAGCCCGATGACTTCTTTGTACCAAGTGTTTGGGGGCCAGAGGAAGGGGCAAAGGGGCAATTAATCTGGACTGGGGTATGGCTGAGATCTCAAAGGACAGGTGGGACTTTAAGAAGGGAATATAAGGTGGGGGTAGGGGTAGGGGGGTAAAGGTATGGAGGCTGCAGAGTTCAGGGAGGGAGAAAGGGGCTCTGAGACACAGTGGTGCAGGCACTTGGGAGCTCCCCAGCAGTGACTGGCCACTCACTCACTCTCTGTCCTTCTGCACCTGCAGCCTCAGCTCAGAAGAGCTGGCAGCTTTCCAGAAGGAGCGAGCCGCATTCCTGGCTGCCCAGAAAGAGGCAGATTTGGCAGCGCAAGCAGAAGCTGCCAAGAAGTGACCCCTGTCCCCCACACTCCAAGATTTTGAAGGGAGCAGCTGGAATGGAGGCCAGTTGGAAAAGCTGTACCAGAGGGTTGGAAGGGAGGTGACACCAAGCTGATTATTATTTCCCTGACTTTAAATTATATATTTTTACATTAATGACCGTATCAGGAGATCAAGCTTAAATAAACATCCTTTTGTCACCCACCCTTGACTTCTGTCTTTGGACCTGAGGGGAAAAGGACCAATGCCAATGGTAGCCAACATGGACAGACAGCAGCTGCCCTAAGGAAGTGGGGTCTTCATGCTGCTTCTCATACTGTGTAATCTGTTGCTCAGCCAAGCAGAGCGTCTTGCCCAGCTTTTATTCAGAATCCTGTATGGTCCTCCTCCCCAGGGGTGAGAGGACAGGTGGGGGCCGTGCCTGCAACGGCTTAGATGTGCGGAAGCAGCAGAGCTTGCTTGTGCCTCCATCAGGAATTTCCCTTAGCTCTCTGGGACTTATCACCTCCACAGAAACAGACTGCCGTGGGACTAAGTCACAGCCCCAAGCAGAGCTCCTGCACAGAGCCCCTCAGATCCCAGGGGCTACTTCTGTCTCCTCCACTAAGCTGACCCTCGTCCTGGAGCAGGTGTCAGCTGAACGTGAACTATTNTTCATTCAATTGGAATATGAGTATTAAGTACACGTTATGTGTTAGACATTGTTGTGGACATTGGAGACAGCTAGGAGCAAGCTAGCCATGCTTGGCCGCACTCCTGAGGAGCTCACAGTTCAGAGCTGGAGGCAGATGCGTAAGTGGAGCATTAGGCTGCTGGGTGGTCATTGCTGACAAAAGGTGCTTGAGAAGAGAGAGTAGAGCTCCTGATTTGGCCTGGTGTGTTAATGAGGACTTCATAGAGGAGGTGACATCTAAGCAGAGACTTGGAAAAGGAGGTCAAGGACTGGGACAAGCATTCCAAGAAGTGGAAGGATCCCTGTGAAGGACAGAAGGTGACAAAGTGAAGCAAAGAAGTGCCGTGTGCTCTGGCATATGGTGCTAGAAGCAGAGTGGGCACTAGGAAGAGAGGTGAGACAGAAGGACCAGTAGGGAAGGCCGAAGGCCATTTCCAGCTGTCTCAAGTTCAGAACTGATCCCGAGGCCAACAGGGGACCCCCGCCTAGAGCTTGAGATGACCTCAGGAATTATTTATTTGAAGTGCGATGTTGGTTGGGAGGGCATCTGGCTCAGACAACAGCAGGGCCACATCTGGCTCGGACAACTTGGCCCTTTATAGTTCTTTTGCTACTGATGTCACACCCCATGCTGAGGCCAACGGTTGCTTCCCAAGAGAAGTGGGGTTAATTACGGTACAGGGATAGACTTGACTTTTCGCAAATCTTTACTGTTACTAGGAGTGCAGAGGTGAATCAGTCTGACCCCCTGCTTGTGGGGAGGCACAGGTGCACAGCCCGATGACTTCTTTGTACCAAGTGTTTGGGGGCCAGAGGAAGGGGCAAAGGGGCAATTAATCTGGACTGGGGTATGGCTGAGATCTCAAAGGACAGGTGGGACTTTAAGAAGGGAATATAAGGTGGGGGTAGGGGTAGGGGGGTAAAGGTATGGAGGCTGCAGAGTTCAGGGAGGGAGAAAGGGGCTCTGAGACACAGTGGTGCAGGCACTTGGGAGCTCCCCAGCAGTGACTGGCCACTCACTCACTCTCTGTCCTTCTGCACCTGCAGCCTCAGCTCAGAAGAGCTGGCAGCTTTCCAGAAGGAGCGAGCCGCATTCCTGGCTGCCCAGAAAGAGGCAGATTTGGCAGCGCAAGCAGAAGCTGCCAAGAAGTGACCCCTGTCCCCCACACTCCAAGATTTTGAAGGGAGCAGCTGGAATGGAGGCCAGTTGGAAAAGCTGTACCAGAGGGTTGGAAGGGAGGTGACACCAAGCTGATTATTATTTCCCTGACTTTAAATTATATATTTTTACATTAATGACCGTATCAGGAGATCAAGCTTAAATAAACATCCTTTTGTCACCCACCCTTGACTTCTGTCTTTGGACCTGAGGGGAAAAGGACGAATGCCAATGGTAGCCAACATGGACAGACAGCAGCTGCCCTAAGGAAGTGGGGTCTTCATGCTGCTTCTCATACTGTGTAATCTGTTGCTCAGCCAAGCAGAGCGTCTTGCCCAGCTTTTATTCAGAATCCTGTATGGTCCTCCTCCCCAGGGGTGAGAGGACAGGTGGGGGCCGTGCCTGCAACGGCTTAGATGTGCGGAAGCAGCAGAGCTTGCTTGTGCCTCCATCAGGAATTTCCCTTAGCTCTCTGGGACTTATCACCTCCACAGAAACAGACTGCCGTGGGACTAAGTCACAGCCCCAAGCAGAGCTCCTGCACAGAGCCCCTCAGATCCCAGGGGCTACTTCTGTCTCCTCCACTAAGCTGACCCTCGTCCTGGAGCAGGTGTCAGCTGAACGTGAACTATTGCAGAGTTCATGGCTGCGGACCCACAGAAGAAGCAGAGCTTCAGTAGGTATCTGCCCAAATTGGGGCCGGTCTTTGGGAAGCCCCTGGCCTTTTGTTTTCCTCATTACCCAGAACATCAAGGATTCCTGTCTTCCCAAAGAGAGGAGGAGATGGGGCGGAAATAAGATTCACATTTACTGAGCATCTGTTCAGTGTTAGGCACTTTGTTTTACACTGAGATTTGGAAAGTATAGAAAAACACCTACAAGAACTAAAAACCTCGGGGCGCCTGGGTGGCTCAGTCATTAGGCATCTGCCTTCGGCTCAGGTCATGATACCAGGGTCCTGGGATGGAGCCCCGCATCAGGGGCCTGATTCTCCCTCTCCCTCTACCTGTTGCTCCCCCTACTTGTGGTCGCTCTCTCTGTGTCAAATAAATAAAAATAAAATCTTAAAAAAAACCCAATAAACTAAAAACCCCAGGTAATTCCACCACCCAGATGAGACTCCTGACAATATTTTGGTGTATATCTTTTCTATAGTGTTGCTTTGCGTGTGTATATAAATATGTAAGACTTATAAGTTTATATATAAATATGTAAGACTTTTTTAGAGAGGGTGCATGAGCAGGGGTGGGGTAGGGGCAGAGGGAGAGAGAGAATCTTTTTTTTTAAGATTTTATTTATTTGGCAGAGAGAGCGAGCACAAGCAGGGGAAGAGGGAGAAGCAGGCTCCCTGCTGAGCAGAGA
>NC_048233.1:84955802-85009049 GCF_002007445.2 Ailuropoda melanoleuca | reverse complement strand
CAAGCTAGCCATGCTTGGCCGCACTCCTGAGGAGCTCACAGTTCAGAGCTGGAGGCAGATGCGTAAGTGGAGCATTAGGCTGCTGGGTGGTCATTGCTGACAAAAGGTGCTTGAGAAGAGAGAGTAGAGCTCCTGATTTGGCCTGGTGTGTTAATGAGGACTTCATAGAGGAGGTGACATCTAAGCAGAGACTTGGAAAAGGAGGTCAAGGACTGGGACAAGCATTCCAAGAAGTGGAAGGATCCCTGTGAAGGACAGAAGGTGACAAAGTGAAGCAAAGAAGTGCCGTGTGCTCTGGCATATGGTGCTAGAAGCAGAGTGGGCACTAGGAAGAGAGGTGAGACAGAAGGACCAGTAGGGAAGGCCGAAGGCCATTTCCAGCTGTCTCAAGTTCAGAACTGATCCCGAGGCCAACAGGGGACCCCCGCCTAGAGCTTGAGATGACCTCAGGAATTATTTATTTGAAGTGCGATGTTGGTTGGGAGGGCATCTGGCTCAGACAACAGCAGGGCCACATCTGGCTCGGACAACTTGGCCCTTTATAGTTCTTTTGCTACTGATGTCACACCCCATGCTGAGGCCAACGGTTGCTTCCCAAGAGAAGTGGGGTTAATTACGGTACAGGGATAGACTTGACTTTTCGCAAATCTTTACTGTTACTAGGAGTGCAGAGGTGAATCAGTCTGACCCCCTGCTTGTGGGGAGGCACAGGTGCACAGCCCGATGACTTCTTTGTACCAAGTGTTTGGGGGCCAGAGGAAGGGGCAAAGGGGCAATTAATCTGGACTGGGGTATGGCTGAGATCTCAAAGGACAGGTGGGACTTTAAGAAGGGAATATAAGGTGGGGGTAGGGGTAGGGGGGTAAAGGTATGGAGGCTGCAGAGTTCAGGGAGGGAGAAAGGGGCTCTGAGACACAGTGGTGCAGGCACTTGGGAGCTCCCCAGCAGTGACTGGCCACTCACTCACTCTCTGTCCTTCTGCACCTGCAGCCTCAGCTCAGAAGAGCTGGCAGCTTTCCAGAAGGAGCGAGCCGCATTCCTGGCTGCCCAGAAAGAGGCAGATTTGGCAGCGCAAGCAGAAGCTGCCAAGAAGTGACCCCTGTCCCCCACACTCCAAGATTTTGAAGGGAGCAGCTGGAATGGAGGCCAGTTGGAAAAGCTGTACCAGAGGGTTGGAAGGGAGGTGACACCAAGCTGATTATTATTTCCCTGACTTTAAATTATATATTTTTACATTAATGACCGTATCAGGAGATCAAGCTTAAATAAACATCCTTTTGTCACCCACCCTTGACTTCTGTCTTTGGACCCGAGGGGAAAAGGACGAATGCCAATGGTAGCCAACATGGACAGACAGCAGCTGCCCTAAGGAAGTGGGGTCTTCATGCTGCTTCTCATACTGTGTAATCTGTTGCTCAGCCAAGCAGAGCGTCTTGCCCAGCTTTTATTCAGAATCCTGTATGGTCCTCCTCCCCAGGGGTGAGAGGACAGGTGGGGGCCGTGCCTGCAACGGCTTAGATGTGCGGAAGCAGCAGAGCTTGCTTGTGCCTCCATCAGGAATTTCCCTTAGCTCTCTGGGACTTATCACCTCCACAGAAACAGACTGCCGTGGGACTAAGTCACAGCCCCAAGCAGAGCTCCTGCACAGAGCCCCTCAGATCCCAGGGGCTACTTCTGTCTCCTCCACTAAGCTGACCCTCGTCCTGGAGCAGGTGTCAGCTGAACGTGAACTATTGGCAGAGTTCATGGCTGCGGACCCACAGAAGAAGCAGAGCTTCAGTAGGTATCTGCCCAAATTGGGGCCGGTCTTTGGGAAGCCCCTGGCCTTTTGTTTTCCTCATTACCCAGAACATCAAGGATTCCTGTCTTCCCAAAGAGAGGAGGAGATGGGGCGGAAATAAGATTCACATTTACTGAGCATCTGTTCAGTGTTAGGCACTTTGTTTTACACTGAGATTTGGAAAGTATAGAAAAACACCTACAAGAACTAAAAACCTCGGGGCGCCTGGGTGGCTCAGTCATTAGGCATCTGCCTTCGGCTCAGGTCATGATACCAGGGTCCTGGGATGGAGCCCCGCATCAGGGGCCTGATTCTCCCTCTCCCTCTACCTGTTGCTCCCCCTACTTGTGGTCGCTCTCTCTGTGTCAAATAAATAAAAATAAAATCTTAAAAAAAACCCAATAAACTAAAAACCCCAGGTAATTCCACCACCCAGATGAGACTCCTGACAATATTTTGGTGTATATCTTTTCTACAGTGTTGCTTTGCATGTGTATATAAATATGTAAGACTTATAAGTTTATATATAAATATGTAAGACTTTTTTAGAGAGGGTGCATGAGCAGGGGTGGGGTAGGGGCAGAGGGAGAGAGAGAATCTTTTTTTTTAAGATTTTATTTATTTGGCAGAGAGAGCGAGCACAAGCAGGGGAAGAGGGAGAAGCAGGCTCCCTGCTGAGCAGAGAACCTGATGCGGGGCTCGATCCCAGGACCCTGGGATCATGATCTGAGCCGAAGGCAGATGCTTAACCGACTCAGCCACCCAGGTGCCCCAAGAGTGAAAGAATCTTAAGCAGGCTCCATGTCCAATGCAGAGCCTGTCACAGGACTCGCTCTCAACCCTGAGATCGTGATCTGAGCCGAAAACAGGTTGGATGCTTAGCCAACTGAGCTACCCAGACACCCCCANGTGATCTGAGCCGAAAACAGGTTGGGTGCTTAGCCAACTGAGCTACCCAGACACCCCTATATATAAGACTTCTTAAGAAAACAAACTGGGGTCATACTCTGGACGCTGTTTTGTTCTACTTTTACTTTTTAAAAATATTTTTATTTATTTATTTATTTTTTATTAAGTAAACTCTACACCCAACATGAGGCTCAAACTCACAACCNTCAACCCTGAGATCGTGATCTGAGCCGAAAACAGGTTGGATGCTTAGCCAACTGAGCTACCCAGACACCCCCATATATAAGACTTCTTAAGAAAACAAACTGGGGTCATACTCTGGACGCTGTTTTGTTCTACTTTTACTTTTTTAAAATATTTTTATTTATTTATTTTTTTTTTATTAAGTAAACTCTACACCCAACATGAGGCTCAAACTCACAACCCTAAGATCAACAGTTGCTCTACTGGCTGAGCCAGCCAGGTCCCCCTATTCTATTTTTACTTTCAACTTGGCAACTATTTAGAGCATTTTCTGTTATTNTTCTGCTATGAGCCTGCTTCTTCCTCTCCCACTCCCCCTGCTTGTGTTCCCTCTCTCGCTGGCTGTCTCTATCTCTGTCGAATAAATGAATAAAATCTTTAAAAAAAAAACAAAAAAAACCTCACAACCCTAAGATCAACAGTTGCTCTACTGGCTGAGCCAGCCAGGTCCCCCTATTCTATTTTTACTTTCAACTTGGCAACTATTTAGAGCATTTTCTGTTATTTTCCTCAAATGATTTTTTTAAAGATTTTATTTATTTATTTCAGTGAGAGAGAGCACAAGAGCACAAGCAGAGCAGCAGGCAGAGGGAGAAGCAGGCTACCCACTGCGCAAGGAGGCTGATGAGGGACTCGATCCCAGGATGCTGGGATCATGATCTGAGCCTAAGGCAGAGGCTTAACCGACTGAGCCACCCAGGCATCCCCTCAAATGATTTTTTTTTAAAGATTTTATTTATGTATTTGACAGAGATAAAGACAGCCAGTGAGAGAGGGAACACAAACGGGGGGAGTGGGAAAGGAAGAAGCAGGCTCATAGCGGAGGAGCCTGATGTGGGGCTCGATCCCATAACGCTGGGATCATGCCCCTGAGCCGAAGGCAGGCGCTTAACCGCTGTGCCACCCAGGCGCCCCTCCCCTCAAATGACTTTTAATGACTTCCTAGTATTCTGTCTTAGGAATGGACTGAAATTTATTTAACCAACTCCTTAACTGTTGGGTATTTTATCGTTTGAGTGGCTTATGGATCAGGCACTGGTTTTTGGTTCTCTTAGGAATGAGGGCATAAGAATAAATGTGACAGACATTTCCTTCAGAGATGGCCACTTAATAATAATTACACTCAAAAAATTAGTTAACAATTACCACTGTGACAAAAGAGAAGTAGGACAGGCTGGGAGAGTGTCCAAGGGGACTAACCAAGCCTGGGGTTTCAGTGAGGAGTTCCCAGGGGAAGTGATTTGAAACTGAGGGAGTAGAAAGCAAGACCTGAAGGATAACCAGGACAGCTGGGAGTGAGGGTAGCATGGGATCTCAGGCAGAGCTGTGTTAGTTATTGATCCCCACAGAACAATTTTAACACACATGTAGTGGCTTAAAACATTGTTTTATCTCAATCTCCGTAGGTCAGGAGCCTGGGCATAGCTTAGCTGGGTTCTCTGGTCACAGTCTCACAACGATGCATTTGAAGGGCTGCCTGGGGCTGTGGTCTCATCTGAGGCTCAACTGGAGAAGGAGCCACCTCCAAACTCATGTGGCTATTGGCAGCTTTTAATTTTTTTCTGGGCAGGAGGACTGAGGGCCTGAGTTGTCAGCCAGAGGGCACTCTCAGTTCCTTGCATGTGGGTTTTCCCACCATGGCCACTTGCTTCCTAAAAGCTGAGGAGAGAAAGTGTCTCCTCCCAAGAGGAGAATTAATCTTATGTAACATAGTCATGGTCACATCATCAGGTACAACATCAGGTCATCTTTGTCATATTCTGTTGGTTAGAAGCAAGTCATAGGTCCCACCTACAGTCAAGGAGAAGGAATTATACAAAGGTGTGAATACCAGGAAGTGGGGACCCTGGGCCACCTGAGGGTCTGTCTGCCACAAGAGCCACCGGCTTGTTCACAGTGGGACTGTGGTCACTGAGTGATGCTCTCGATGTTTCTGCCCTTCCTCTCCCCTTGGGCATTGCAATAAGCTGCCTTTTGAAATTCAGTGAGGCTATTTGACTTCTGTGGTCAGTGACATGTGAGCAGAAGTAACGTGTGCAGAATTATTTGCCAGACAACCTGAGACTCTGCAGAGCTTCTCCGCCTGCCTCAGGAGGCAGAAGCCCGTGTTGATCTGGAGACGTGTGCTGAGCCAGCCTGGGGGCAGTCGCCCTGGAAGTTTGCCTGTACCCCTGGCTGTCTTTGTGTGAGCGAGAAATGGACCTTGTTAAAGTCTGATATTTTGAAGCTTGTTACAGCAGCAAAATTTAGTCCATCCTAATGGTTTGGAGACAAGCTTGTTACGTTGGAAAAATGGATTGAAACCCAGTGCGGCACATCTCTGGTTATTTCCTTTAGGGTAAATTCTTCTCCTTCTCCTTCTTCTTTTGGTGAATTCTTGGAAGTGGAACGGCTGAGTTACTCTTCATTTTTAATTTCCCCAGGAATCATATGATATTGATGCTCTTATCTCCATTTTGTGGATGAGGAAAATGAAGCATGGGCGCCATGTGCTTGCCCAGGATCACGCCTGGCCCCTTAAATTCACTTGAGGAAATAAAAACCATCAGCTGGAAAACTCTCAGAGCTTTGACCAAATCCACAAACCTACCATCCTTCACTCCTTCCTGTCTATGAGAATGGACTTTTTTTTTGTTCCATTAGAGACAAATCCCTTCACCTCTGCTGAGGACATCTTACCCCAACACCCTCTCTGTCACCAGTTTCTCCCAGATGCAGTAAGGTGTGATGGTTCAGGCTGCGCGGGAGCTCCATGCTCCTTAGCTGTGTGGTCTTGGGCAAGTTCCTTAACTACTCTGTACCCTAGACTCATCTGTAAGACAGGGAACATTGTGCTTACCTGAAAAGGTCGTTGTAAAGATTAAATGAATTAATGCACATACAGTATTCAGAACAGTGACTAGCATATTGCAAGTCCTCAATAAATGGTGCATATCCAGTATTATTTAAAGAAACAAGCAACTTCTCTGGTTTCACATCTCCTTTTAGCTACTGGTCCATTTCTCTGTTTTCTTTCACTGTAAAACCTAAAAGAATTGTCTAAATGTGCTGTCTGTATTTCATCTTCCATTTACTCCTGAAGTCTTGTAATGCAGGGCGCCTGGGTGGCTCAGTTGGTTAAGCGGCCGACTCTTGATTTTGGCTCAGGTCACAATGTCTGCGTCGAGCCCTGCACTTAGTGGGGAGTCTGCTTCAGGTTTCTCTCTCTCCCTCTGCCCCTCCCCCTGCTTGTGCGTGCTCTCTCTCAGATCAATAACCTCCGTAAGAGGGAGGTCTTTGTTCTTATTTCTAGAATGTTCTGTAAGTGGATTCATGCATATGTGTCCTTTTGAGATTACCTTTTTTCTCACTCAGCAAAATGACTTTAAAAAAAAGATTTGGGGGCGCCTGGGTGGCATNGGGGCGCCTGGGTGGCACCGCGGTTGGGCGTCTGCCTTCGGCTCAGGGCGTGATCCCTGCGTTGTGGGATCGAGCCCCACATCAGGCTCTTCTGCTGTGAGCCTGCTTCTTCCTCTCCCACTCCCCCTGCTTGTGTTCCCTCTCTCGCTGGCTGTCTCTATCTCTGTTGAATAAATAAATAAAATCTAAAAAAATAAAAAAAATAAATAAAAATAAATTAAAAATTTTGATTTTTAAGAATTTCTACACCTAATGTGGGGTTTGAACTCACAACCCCAAGATCAAGAGTCACATGCTCCACCGACTGAGCCAGCCAGGCACCCCTCAGCATAATGCCTTTAAGATCCATCCAAGTTGTGGGTATCGGTAGTTCATTCCTTTTTATTACTGAGTAGTATCCCAAGGTGTGGATGTACCACAGTCTGTTCATCATCCATCTCTTGAAAGGCATTTGGTTGTTTCCACTGTTTTTGCTATCACGAATAAAGCCATTCTGATCATCCCTGAAAGACATAATTTTCATTTCTCTGGACAAGTGCCCAAGAGTACAATTGCTGAGTTGTATAGTTAAGTATATGTTTAGTTTTTTAAGAAACTGCAACATTTCTTCCCAGAGTAACTATCATTTTACATTCCAAGCAGCAATATATGAGTAATCTGGTTTCCGCACATCCTTACCAGCGCCTGATGTTGCCATCATTATTGCTCTTGTTTAAAGTTATTCTGATAGGTAGCTAGTGATATCTCATTGTGGTCTCTTTTTTTTTGAAGATTTTATTTATTTATTTGACAGAGAGAGAGACAGCCAGCGAGAGAGGGAACACAAGCAGGGGGAGTGGGAGAGGAAGAAGCAGGCTCCCAGCGGAGGAGCCCAATGCAGGGCTGATCCCAGGACTACGGGATCACACCCTGAGCCAAAGGCAGATGCTTAATGACTGAGCCACCCAGGCGCCCCTCATTGTGGTCTTAATTTATGTTTTCCTGATGGTTAATATTGTTGAATATCTTTTCGTGGGCTTATTTACTATACATATATGTTTAGTGAAATGTGTCTTCACGTCTTTTGCCCGTTTTCTAATGGATCATTTGGTTTTTTACTGTGTGTCTCGAGAGTTTTACGTAGCAGTCTTTTGTCAGATATGTGGTTCACAGATATTCTCTCCCACTGGGTGGCTTGTCATTCTGTCCTCTGAACAAGATCTTTCACAGAGCAAACGTTTTGAATTTCAATGAAGCCAATTTATCAAATTTTTTTTCTTTTATGGATCATGCTTTTGGTGTCACATATAAGAACTCTTCACCCGGCCCTTGGTACCTAAGATTTTCTTTCGTGTTGTCTTCTACAAGTTTAATATGTTGTTATTTTGTTGTGTTTAACTCTGTCCACACCATAAAAACTTTATTTACTATGGCCATGTATTCTTAAGCCATATCCAGAGTATAATTATGTTTTACGTTTAAATCTGTGACCCATTTGGAGTTAATTTTTGTAAAAGATGTGAGGTTTAGCATACGGTTCTTCCCTCCCTTTCCCACCCCAGCCCCAAGGATACCTAATTTGTACCTTTTGTTGAAAAAAACGATTCTCCCTCCATGGAAGTGCTTTTGCAGTTTGAAAGACCTATTTTTCTTCAGCTCTGAAAGACTGGGGGAATTCCATTCTGCCCCTCAGAGGCTTTGAGCTTAGCATTCCTCCCCATGGAGGTTTGAAGTCTGGCAAATGTCTTGATAGGGAGACTCATCATGAGTTTGGGCAGCCTCTCTGCCTCTTAAGGGTCTTTCCTCTTTAGCACTATGAGACTCGGGGGGGATTCTCTGTCTTTTAGCTTTCATTTCAGTCTCCCCATCTTCCCCCACCCCAGTCCAGCATTTAGCAACCATTCCACGGGGAAAACAGGCCATGCATTTGGGGGCTCATCCAGTTTCCAATCCATTACACCAGCCCCTGATGTCCACCCCAAAACTTACTACCAATGGATTCCCTCTGCCTGGACTAAACCAATCAGCCTGCCCCCAGAATAGGAAAATTCCCCAAGGGAAGGAGATGATGGGATCATCAGCTCACGCGTGAAAAGGCTCTTTCCTCTCTGGAATTTTAGTTCATCTACTTCTTGTTGTTTCTACATTCTTCACACAACTTCCAGATGTATGGCTTAGACATGGAATCATATCATGTCATTCCCCTGCTCAAGTGTATTAAGTGGATTCCTATTGCACATGAAAGCAAGTCTGAGTTTCTTAGCATGGTTGAAAGGCCCTCGGTAATCTTTCCCTCCTTTTGCTGACCTTGGTCCAGCCACAGTGATTTCCTTGCTTTTCCTTAAACAGGTTATATCCTTTCATTTAAACACCTCTACTCTTGCTTTCTTTTGGTCTGAAACATTATTATTTCTGTTTCTCACCGTTTAGGTCATAGCTCAATATTACCTCATTTTTTTTTAAGATTTAAAAATTTTTTAAAAGTAATCTCTACACCCGATGGAGAGTTCAAACTCACAACCCTGNACATACAGTATTCAGAACAGTGACTAGCATATTGCAAGTCCTCAATAAATGGTGCATATCCAGTATTATTTAAAGAAACAAGCAACTTCTCTGGTTTCACATCTCCTTTTAGCTACTGGTCCATTTCTCTGTTTTCTTTCACTGTAAAACCTAAAAGAATTGTCTAAATGTGCTGTCTGTATTTCATCTTCCATTTACTCCTGAAGTCTTGTAATGCAGGGCGCCTGGGTGGCTCAGTTGGTTAAGCGGCCGACTCTTGATTTTGGCTCAGGTCACAATGTCTGCGTCGAGCCCTGCAGTTAGTGGGGAGTCTGCTTCAGGTTTCTCTCTCTCCCTCTGCCCCTCCCCCTGCTTGTGCGTGCTCTCTCTCAGATCAATAATTACTTTTTTAAAAAGTCTTGTGATGCTTTCTGTCTTAAAGCCTCTCGTGTCTGTTATTAAATTTATCAACACCAATCTCTCTTTTGGTTAGCGTTAGTATGACTACTCTTTTTTCCATCGTCTCAACCTTTTCCTATGCTTACGTTTTAGATGTTCTTATAACACCTTTGTTGGTGTGACAAGCCATCCTCCAAAACTGTCCCCAAAGATTCTCACCTCTTAGTCATTAACACCCACCCACATTGTTCCAGGGTTGGCCTATGTCACCAGTAGACCAAGGCAGAAGTGATGTTATGTCACTTCCAAGATTCGGTTATAAAAGACCCCACAGCTCCCATCTTGGTTGCTTTCTCTCCTTTCTAGTCACACCCACCCCCTCCCCTGCTATCCCTGGTCCTCGCAACCACTAATCTGTTCTCCACCTCCGTAAGAGGGAGGTCTTTGTTCTTACTTCTAGAATGTTCTGTAAGTGGATTCATACATATGTGTCCTTTTGAGATTACCTTTTTTCTCACTCAGCAAAATGATTTTAAAAAAAAGATTTGGGGGCGCCTGGGTGGCACAGCGGTTAAGCATCTGCCTTTGGCTCAGGGCGTGATCCCGGCGTTATGGGATCAAGTCCCACATCAGGCTCCTCTGCTGGGAGCCTGCTTCTTCCTCTCCCACTCCCCTGCTTGTGTTCCCTCTCTCACTGGCTGTCTCTATCTCTGTCAAATTAATAAATAAATAAAATCTTAAAAAAAAAAGATTTAAAAAATTTTTGAAAGTAATCTCTACACCCAATGGAGAGTTCAAACTCACAACCCTGACATCAAGAGTTGCATGCTCCACTGGCTGAGCCAGCCAGGCGCCCCAATGTTACCTCCTTATATAAGTTTTTCTGACAACCACTCTGAGTTAGAAAACTCTAAACTAGAGCTGTGGTTCTCTATCATGGGACCCTGATTCCTTCCCTCATTGTACGTACTGTACACTCTTTTTAGACTGCTTGTTTACTTTTTGTTGTGTCTCCCCACAACTAGAATATAAGCTCTGTGAGCCCAGGGACCTTGTCTGTCGTGTGCACTGCTGTGTCCCCAGCACACAGAGCATTTTCTGGCAATGCATGTACTGTATTTGTCGCGTGGAAAAATGAAGCCGCTGAGTCAGCTCTTGAACTCAGTCTTTGACCCCAAATTTGAGCCCTTTCTCCTACATTCTGCTCCTGGGGCAGAGTTGGTATTGGTGGGAAGAGAACTGGCTGAGAGTAGAGCTGGCTTCTGCAGTGACTCTCGGAATGCCACCAGCCAAATCCTTTCCTCTTTCCCAGCCTCAGTTTATCCGTTTTCAGCTGTGCTGCTCTGAGCCACAGGGACTTTGCCCGTGAGAGGAACAGAAACAGATCCTTCTCTGTCCAGCAGGTGGAGCAGTTGGCTTTCCTAATTTTTTTCCTCTGTGCTGGAGAATGAATGTGCCTCCCGGGAATCTCTGGTTCTGAATGATCCTCGTTGCCTCCTCATCAAAACGCAGTCTACTATCATCCGCAACCATAGAAAACCACCAGTGAGGTGCTTCTGTTTTCTTACATATTTTAATTTTTTTAAATTTCGTAAACACAGTCTATCACCCGCCACCATAAAAAACCACCAGTGAAGTGCTTCTTTTTCTCATATATTTTATTTTTTTTTTAATTTTATTTATTTGGTTTTACCTTTAAAAAAACTTTTTATTGGGGCGCCTGGGTGGCATAGCGGTTAAGCGTCTGCCTTCGGCTCAGGGCGTGATCCCGGCGTTACGGGATCGAGCCCCACATCAGGCTCCTCCACTATGAGCCTGCTTCTTCCTCTCCCACTCCCCCTGCTTGTGTTCCCTCTCTTGCTGGCTGTCTCTATCTCTGTCAAATAAATAAATAAAATCTTTAAAAAAAAATAAAAAAATTAAAAAACTTTTTATTTCAGAATAGATTTAGATTATAGAAATGTTAAATATAGTCCATGCCTATTATTACCCCATTAACATCTTACACTTATTGGTACACTTGTCACAATTAATGAGCCAATACTGATACATTATTATTAACTAAAGTCCATAATTTATTAGTATCTCTCCCTCTCTCTCTCTCTCTCTTTTTAACCTCTGTCCTTTTTCTGTTCTGGGATCCCATCCAGAATAACTCTGTGTATTTTATTGTCATTTTCCTTAAGCTCCTCTCAGCTGTTTACAGCTTCCCAGATTTTTCTTTCCTTTTTGATGAGCACCAGGGAGGTTTTTAGATGGGACTCCAGTGTGCGCCTTAAGTTTATGTTCACTTAAGATTCAAAGCTGAGCGTTACAAACCCTTTGCCTTCTGGGGAACTTAGGAACAAGTATTTGGGGTAGAAATTGGTGACTTTCTACTCAAATCCTTGGGCTGCTCTTCAGAAATGGTCCTCTCAATCAAATATTTCTGGTGTGCCTGCTATGAGCTCAGCCCTGTGCATAGTGCCAGCAGGGGAGTGGAGCTAAGACAGGGTCCTGGGGCTTACAGTTCAGTTCTGTCCAAGTTGGAGGACAGATGCACAGGAAGCCAGAGGACAAGACTTTACCCTCCTGTTTCTCCCAAGGATCGATCCAAGGTGGAAAAGGGGTGNTTTTTTAAAAAGTCTTGTGATGCTTTCTGTCTTAAAGCCTCTCGTGTCTGTTATTAAATTTATCAACACCAATCTCTCTTTTGGTTAGCGTTAGTATGACTACTCTTTTTTCCATCGTCTCAACCTTTTCCTATGCTTACGTTTTAGATGTTCTTATAACACCTTTGTTGGTGTGACAAGCCATCCTCCAAAACTGTCCCCAAAGATTCTCACCTCTTAGTCATTAACACCCACCCACATTGTTCCAGGGTTGGCCTATGTCACCAGTAGACCAAGGCAGAAGTGATGTTATGTCACTTCCAAGATTCGGTTATAAAAGACCCCACAGCTCCCATCTTGGTTGCTTTCTCTCCTTTCTAGTCACACCCACCCCCTCCCCTGCTATCCCTGGTCCTCGCAACCACTAATCTGTTCTCCACCTCCGTAAGAGGGAGGTCTTTGTTCTTACTTCTAGAATGTTCTGTAAGTGGATTCATACATATGTGTCCTTTTGAGATTACCTTTTTTCTCACTCAGCAAAATGATTTTAAAAAAAAGATTTGGGGGCGCCTGGGTGGCACAGCGGTTAAGCATCTGCCTTTGGCTCAGGGCGTGATCCCGGCGTTATGGGATCAAGTCCCACATCAGGCTCCTCTGCTGGGAGCCTGCTTCTTCCTCTCCCACTCCCCTGCTTGTGTTCCCTCTCTCACTGGCTGTCTCTATCTCTGTCAAATTAATAAATAAATAAAATCTTAAAAAAAAAAGATTTAAAAAATTTTTGAAAGTAATCTCTACACCCAATGGAGAGTTCAAACTCACAACCCTGAGATCAAGAGTTGCATGCTCCACTGGCTGAGCCAGCCAGGCGCCCCAATGTTACCTCCTTATATAAGTTTTTCTGACAACCACTCTGAGTTAGAAAACTCTAAACTAGAGCTGTGGTTCTCTATCATGGGACCCTGATTCCTTCCCTCATTGTACGTACTGTACACTCTTTTTAGACTGCTTGTTTACTTTTTGTTGTGTCTCCCCACAACTAGAATATAAGCTCTGTGAGCCCAGGGACCTTGTCTGTCGTGTGCACTGCTGTGTCCCCAGCACACAGAGCATTTTCTGGCAATGCATGTACTGTATTTGTCGCGTGGAAAAATGAAGCCGCTGAGTCAGCTCTTGAACTCAGTCTTTGACCCCAAATTTGAGCCCTTTCTCCTACATTCTGCTCCTGGGGCAGAGTTGGTATTGGTGGGAAGAGAACTGGCTGAGAGTAGAGCTGGCTTCTGCAGTGACTCTCGGAATGCCACCAGCCAAATCCTTTCCTCTTTCCCAGCCTCAGTTTATCCGTTTTCAGCTGTGCTGCTCTGAGCCACAGGGACTTTGCCCGTGAGAGGAACAGAAACAGATCCTTCTCTGTCCAGCAGGTGGAGCAGTTGGCTTTCCTAATTTTTTTCCTCTGTGCTGGAGAATGAATGTGCCTCCCGGGAATCTCTGGTTCTGAATGATCCTCGTTGCCTCCTCATCAAAACGCAGTCTACTATCATCCGCAACCATAGAAAACCACCAGTGAGGTGCTTCTGTTTTCTTACATATTTTAATTTTTTTAAATTTCGTAAACACAGTCTATCACCCGCCACCATAAAAAACCACCAGTGAAGTGCTTCTTTTTCTCACATATTTTAATTTTTTAAAATTTTATTTATTTGGTTTTACCTTTAAAAAAACTTTTTATTTCAGAATAGATTTAGATTATAGAAATGTTAAATATACTCCATGCCTATTATTACCCCATTAACATCTTACACTTATTGGTACACTTGTCACAATTAATGAGCCAATACTGATACATTATTATTAACTAAAGTCCATAATTTATTAGGATCTCTCCCTCTCTCTCTCTCTCTCTTTTTAACCTCTGTCCTTTTTCTGTTCTGGGATCCCATCCAGAATAACTCTGTGTATTTTATTGTCATTTTCCTTAAGCTCCTCTCAGCTGTTTACAGCTTCCCAGATTTTTCTTTCCTTTTTGATGAGCACCAGGGAGGTTTTTAGATGGGACTCCAGTGTGCACCTTAAGCTTATGTTCACTTAAGATTCAAAGCTGACCGTTACAAACCCTTTGCCTTCTGGGGAACTTAGGAACAAGTATTTGGGGTAGAAATTGGTGACTTTCTACTCAAATCCTTGGGCTGCTCTTCAGAAATGGTCCTCTCAATCAAATATTTCTGGTGTGCCTGCTATGAGCTCAGCCCTGTGCATAGTGCCAGCAGGGGAGTGGAGCTAAGACAGGGTCCTGGGGCTTACAGTTCAATTCTGTCCAAGTTGGAGGACAGATGCACAGGAAGCCAGAGGACAAGACTTTACCCTCCTGTTTCTCCCAAGGATCGATCCAAGGTGGAAAAGGGGTGACAGGTCCCTGGAATGTCTTCCTTCCTGTGAGACCCTCTCAAGGGGATGGCCCTAGAACTGGAGGATTTGGAATGAGAGGAAGTTTAGGGATTCTCAGTGTCATGATCTCAGCTCCTGGAGTACAGCCCTGTGTTTTACTGGAGGAAGATCGGATTGCCCTTCCTCTCTTTGAGAAAGAAACTTCTCTGAGGGGCACCTGGGTGGCGCAGTTGTTAAGCATCTGCCTTTGGCTCAGGGCGTGATCCTGGCGTTCCAGGATCCAGTCCCACATCAGGCTCCTCCGCTAGGAGCCTGCTTCTTCCTCTCCCACTCCCCCTGCTTGTATTCCCTCTCTCGCTGGCTGTCTCTCTCTGTCAAATAAATAAATAAAATCTTTAAAAAAAAAAAAAACTTCTCTGAAACTTGGTGGTCACCAGTGCCTTCTAACTCACTTTAATAAGTTAAATCTCTTCTGCGCTCCTCAGCTTATAAAGACCCAATTGAGTTCTAGCAGCATCTTTGAGAAGTTAGCACCTTTTTCCTCAGTCCCATTTGACCTGTGAAGAAACTGAGCCTCAGGTCTCACTCAGCAAATAATTGGTGGAGGTGGGATTTTAATCCAGGTCTTTCTGTCTCCTAGTTTTCTTTCTCCCACCTCCCACCATACCCTGTGGCCATTGGACCCTCAAGTTTGGAGGAAAAAAAGCATTTTTGAAAACTTTTTCTCTTGACCCAGTTTGTTATATTCCATGCAGAAGATGGGGGTCTGCTCTAGCTTGTAGACCTGGAGGAGAAGAGGCCCCTGCCCCAGCCCAAGCCTGACCTTCTCAAGTAAACTGGAATGGGACAATATGATATGGTGACTCACCAGCTTTGAGAACATAGGGGATAGCCCAGAACTCGGATGCAGATGATGTGGGTATGTTTGCCCACCTATGTGGGGCAAATCACCTGTTACCTGAGATCCTCAGTTTCTTCATCGGTGAAATGGTGCTATTATGCCTATCTAGAGGCTTTATTGTAGTGAACAAGGGGTGTAAAATGTTTGTCCACTGAAAGCCCCATGCAGAGATAATGCAGGTGGTTATCATTTCTGATGAGAAGATGCAGGGCCCCAAAGGGAAGTTGCTTCCCTGCAGGACCAGACTGAAGACAGTCTCATGTTCTGAAACTTCAAACCCATGTCCAGGAAAATGTCAAGTCGAATCCCCTGCCCATCCCCAGGCCCTTCTGCTCCCTCCCACACTGTGAGCACTGAAAGCCTGGAGCAGAAAGGAGACTCCGATACCCTCTAATATTTTATGCCAGAGGGTCTTGAAGGCAAGAGGCAGCATCTGTTTTGGCTCCAAACTCTCCAGCTTCTAGCCTAGAGTGGGCCACACCCTGCACACTCATGTAGGGTGAAGGAATGAATGAGTGTGTGAGTGAGTGAGTGAAGGAAGAAGCCCCAGGGCTGTCAGTAGGTCCAGACTTTGCCTCCTGACCCGCAGGCTCCCATCTGGGCCTCCCAACCTTCTCAGATCCCCCACCCTTCCCTTTTCATAGCCGTGCATGACACCAGTGGTACCAAAAAGGCAAACTGGACTTTATTATAAAGTTGGCTACAAAGTCACCGCAGCACCACGCAGTGGCCACCTGGGCAGGCCCAGGCAGTCTGGCAGCCGGGTGAGTCCCGCACCAAGTACACGCACTCGTGCAAGCACACGTGTGACAGCGGCAGGTCTGCCTTCCTCCATCGGAAAGGAACGTAGCGTCTCTTCGCGCCCCCCACCCCAGGCGCGGGGCGCAAAAGTCACAAGAAGGGCCGCCAGGGCGGCAGAGTCCATCGGAATTGAAATCCCGTTACTGGTGTGTAGAGAATTCTACGTGGGTGTCAAGAGCCCCTGAGGGCACAGGCTGGCCCAGGTGGGCGCTGCCTTTCCCCCACCAAGGCCCAGGGGTGGCTTGGCCCCCAGGAGTGGAGAACTGGCCCAGGCCCATGGGGTAGTGCGGGGGGTGGGGAAGTGAGACTCCCCCATTCTCCGCTTGAAATCCCATTCAAGGAAACTCACTACGAGTGAATACAGATTGAAATGGAAACTGGGATTGCTTGAAGTCTCTAAATTTTAAAAAGAAGCTCCCCTCCCTTGCCCTCCCACCTCCCCCCCCCAAATCCTGCAGGGCCTGGAGAATCAGATATATCCCCCTCCGGCCCCCAGAATCCCCCCAACATTCCCGGGGGGGTGGAGAGCGGCTCCACGTCTTGATGACAATATGCCATACTTGACGACGTTAAGTCACAGACTTATTCAAAACGTTGGTTCCCCTCCACTTCCATCTGCAGAGAGAGAGAGAGAGAGATGACAGTCAGTAAGGTCATTAAGAAAGATAGGTTGAGGATGTGGCACGCTATTGGCACATAGTACAGGCTTCAAATATGTTGGTCCAACGGCTGTGTGATCACCAGAGACTCAGCAAGATAGGGAGCAATCTGAGTGGATGGAGTGAAACTATGACTGTAGTTTTGGAAAGGATGGAGCCATGGGCAAGGAGCCTCCGATGGGCCAGGGGCTGAGTTTCACTCTTTCCCAAACTTTTACAAACTCTTGCTCTGTATTCTCTTTAAGGAGCAAGAATACTGAGATAGAACTCTAATCCCTCTTCCATCAATTTGTTGTATGATCTGAAGCAAGTTTCTTTAACCCTGGGACTTTGATTTTCTTCACCTGTGAAATGGGTGGTGATGGCTGATCTAGGTCCTCAAAGAGTTAGGAAGCACAAGGCATTAACCAAGGATTCTCTAGTACTTTATGCAGCATCCCTGACCCCTGCCCTCTAGGCCTACTGGTTCAGAACTTCTATGCTAAGTTTTTTTTACTAGTTCTTATCTTCACTGCTACCTTGGGTAGCAGGTGTCATTATCCCATTAATAAAATTAAGGTACAGAAAGGGGAATTTTTACTCATCTAATTCTTGGCAGGACAGGGACTTGAGTTGCTGAACATTTTGGCTGGACTCACCTTCATGGAAGCTGTCTTGAACTTGGCTCTGGAGTTGATGCAACTCATCAGTAAACCCATCGTAGGGGAATGCTGAGACACCTGTCTCAAAGGCGGTTTCGTATGTGGCCAGGTCCTCCAGGAAGCTGTGGTCTTCTGGGGACAGGTTGTTGCAAGGCGATGAGGCCCCTCCTGGGACCGCTGCCTCAGGATCCCCTGAACTCCATTCCCCATTGGGGTCTGGGGTAGAGAGATCCATGAAGATGTCTTCCACGGGCGTCTCTTCCAGGAATATGTTATCGGGGTCAGCCAGGAAATCCAGCTCCTGGCATTTCCAGGGTTTCAAGTCCAGGCTGAGCACAGGGGGACCAGCCCCCGGCAGGGACAGGTTGGAGTCCAGGGGCTCCAGACCTCCAAGTGGCTCCAGCCCACCCGTGCCAGCCTCAGCTGAGAAGGGCCTGTCCATGCCCTGAGCCAACTGGCTGATCTGCTGGATGAGGCGGTCTATCTCATTCTGCTCCTTCTCAGAGTAGTGGAAGAAACTCTGCTTGACTGGAGAGGCCTCAGGTGTAAGCAGGCCTTCAGGCACCAGAGGGACGTCCACAGAGAGGGGGCCCCGCAGCTGGGCTAGGGCCAGGAGCGTGCAGTCCCCATTACCAGGGCTGCTAGGACTTGGGGGCAACTTCTCATAGAGAAAACTGCATCCCTCCTGGGTGAAGTAAGTCTTGGTAGGATTGGGGCTCAGTTGCTCTGGGAAAGTTTGGCTGGGGCTGTTGAGGTGTGCTTGGAATGCTGTGCTGGGAGGAGTCAGCTGCTCATGGGCAGGGCTGCCCAGAGACTCTGGGAAGGTGGCAGTGCTGGGAAGCAGCTGGTCTGGAAAAGCAGACGTGCAGGGAGTCAATTGATCTTCGTAGCTTCTGGCTGAGGTTTCGGTCAGCTGGCCTTGAAGTGGGCTAGTCAGTGGATCTGGGAAGGTTGCACTGCTAGGCGTCAGTTGATCAGCAAAGGTTGCGGTGCTTGGAGTCAGCTGTTCTTGGAGAGAGCTGGACGGAGTGGACAAGTGGGTCTGGTAGGGCTCATGGAGGCTGAAGAGGAAGGCACAGCCTCCCGGCTGGTGGGGTGTGTAGGGTGGGGTGCACACAAGATCCTTGCTCAGGTCTGCTTGAAGAGAAGGCTCAGAGCCAGACGGGAATGCCAGGTAACTAAAGCCCAGCTCTTTTTGGGATTGGGGAAGCTCTTCTGATGTTGAAGCAGCACCCAGCTCTGGAGCGCTAGGGAAATTGGTGCTTCTGGGAGGCCCCAGGGCTGGGGTGAAGAGTGGGTTGGGGCTGGAGCACTGCTCTTGGGGGAGGATGTTCTCAGGGAACGAGGGAAGCATGGTTGGGGTGCCCAGGACATAGGCTGCCTGGGTGTTTTCAGAGTTCAGTTGCTGGCGGAGGCTCCAGGCTTCCGTGTCACTGGAGAGGAGAGAAGAGGCAGATGGTAAGGGTCTGGTGGTCTTTCCCAGAGAGGTTCCCTGATTTGTGTCTCCTCTATGTCCACCTCAGCTGTCCTCCAAGCCCCTGCCTTGCAGCTCACCTGATTGGGTAGTTATTAGCAGTAATGGGGCCCTCTGGACCTTCTGAGTATAACAGGCAATAAATCCATGCCCAGCCTCCAGGCTTGGCCTGCAGTCTCACGACCATCTCTGCCTGAATATCTCCACTCTCAGCCACTGAAAGGAAAGAAAAGATACAGAGTTAGTATGCCCATAAGGCAACACCACCTAAACTCCCCCCTTGCTGACCTCTCCACTGAATTGGGATATCGATGACATCTCTATTTCTGACTACCCTGACCTGCACCACTCAGCTCCCCACCTTGACCTCAGCACTTGGAGTCCCCCAGTTCTGTTTCTATTCTCACTTTGAGTCCTTACCCTAAAGTTCACCCTATTTTTTTAGTATCCAAAATTGTTGGCCTCTGGAATCTCCCCAGCATAAGTCTTGACCACAGTCTCCCATCACCTTTCCCAGCTCCCTGTCTTGTCCCCAGGCTCTCTGGACACTCACACAGGCGGTAGTGTTGAGCAGAAGCGTGGGCCAGGTCCTCGGGGTGCAGAAGTCCATACCATGATTTACAGAGCAGTTCACTGCGCTCAAAGCCCAGGTAGATTAGGACACTGGGAAGGTGGAAAGGGTGAGGTCAGCTTTCTGTTTTCCCTGCTTTATACCCAGGCATCTCACTCCCTCCCAGGTCCTCTGTCCCCTTACACCCCATCTTCCCTGCCCCTGACTCCAGAATCTAGGGTCCCCTCATCTCTGGCTTGCCTTCCTCCTGGAGTCTGAACATTTTGGGGCTTACCTCTCGGAGATGTCCAATAGGGCCAGGTCCTTAGCATGACGGCTCTGGAACATGGCCAAGAAGAGTGAGGCAGGGCCTGGGCCAGGACCGGGACGAGGTCTTGGCTCCAGTGGGGCACAGAATGCTGTGAAAACAGGGTTTCCTGCCCAGTAGGCCCCAGGTGGATGAGCATGGAATCGGCCTCGAATAAGCACTAGTTTGTTTCCTGCACTCTGGCGCCTGAGAGACTTGGAGGTGTTGAAGCGACAGCGGAAGAGACGATCTAGGTAAATGAAAGAAAAACTGGTAAGAGGGTGGATGGTTGAAAGACAGAGCAGGTGGGGAGGAGCAGGGAAGCAGGAAGGAGATTTGATTGAGGGAGGAAGAAAGGAGTTCTTACCAGTGTCCAGGGCAGAGGGCAGGGTGAGCTGCTGGCGCACAGTTAGGTGGTCAGCTGGGTCAATGATGTCGTAGATACTGTCACCCTGGGCAACCAGGTCCACCTGGAGAAAGGTGAAGAAGAGATGAGATGACATTTAATGAAGGCAGCAAGGGCCAATCCTTGGCACATAGCATCTGTCAGGGTATAACCCCTCCCTCCTCAGTAATTCTCAGACTCTCAAAAGTGGAAAGCTCATTGTGTCCATTTTGTGCCCCAGCCCAAACTGAGAGGACCCTCACCACTCACCATGGAGTGGCCCAGATGTTCGCTCACGCTCTCAGACAGATATAGCAGCTTCCCCTCAGCTGTGAACACAAGTAGAAATCCAGGTAGTGCCGCCACTATGTCTTCAAGCTCTTGAGATGAGAGAAGTCCTGTGGGGCCCGCCAGAGGAGTGCCTGCAGGAAGAAGACATCGTGGGTCAGGAGTAAAACTGGGAGGCAAACTGTAAGTGAGGAAGGCATGGACTGAGTTTCAGAAAACCCAGAGGAATTTTTCAAGAACCTGCTTCTGTACACACCTGTTGACCCGCTGCCGACAGCTCTTGCCCAGGGAACCTGTTGCTGGCTCTCCCTAGCCAGAGAGCCCTTTGACTTCTAAGTCAGAGCTGGGTCTTTCTTGGCCCAGAATTACAGACCCACGGACAGCGCTCAAAAGCCGACTGGGCGTTCAGCACCGCGGGCAGCGCCTTGCACCGGTGAGGCTGTCAGCACCACGGACAGAGCCTCAAAAGCGGCAGAAGAGCCCGCTTTCCGCATAGAGAACGGTGGATGCACTTGCCCGGATTCTGGTGACTCCATCCCTGCAACTTCCCGGGCTTCCCTCCCCGGGCTCCTGGAGCGCCTCTGCGCTTGTGGGAACTAGGGCCATTCTGTCCTGGCTCTCCTCCTCCCGTAAGTCTGGCACCGGGGACCCTATCCAGGCTCTCACCCTCATCCAGAACTAAGGTGAGGTCTGAACAGAGCTCATGAGGAAAAGTAGGAAGTCCTGAGTTCCCCAAGTCTCCCTTCTCTCCCCAGCTCTCCGCCACACTGCCCCAGACATGCAGCAGTCCCCGTGGGTTCCCTTAGCTCCATTGCCCTCGGTCTCCAGCAGCCCCAGTTTGCTCACCTCCAGCGAAGAAGACGCCCTTGCGGGTGTAGATGCAAGCAAGACTCATAATGTGCAGGTAGGACAGCCGGACCTTGTCCGCTTCAGCCAGAGGCAGCAGCTCCTTGAGGTTCCGGATCTCAGCGTTGATCTGGTCGCGGCGCGCCTTGGAGGCGCCCTTGGTGGAGCGGTACATGACTAGCGGCTGCAGAGCTCCAGCTCCGGTGCTCCGAACACCTGCGTTCCCGTCCCGACGCACCGGTGGTTTCTATCTTCTTGCTTCCCCGTCTCTCGCTCAGGCTCTCTCTCTCCTTCTCTCTCCTCTCCTGGGCTCCGCTCGGCTGCGCTGCCCCCGTCGCCTGCTTCGTTCCGCCTTATATAGCTCCTGCTAGGCGTGGGGGGCTCGCTTTAGAGAAAGGGGGGGCGAGAAAGCAGGAGGTTGGGCTAAGCAAGCTGCAGCGGGAGCCGCTGGCTGGGGAGGGGGGAGAGCTCCTCCTCCCTCCCTGGCTCCCGACGTCATCCCATGACGTAGAATGAGAGCGGGAGGGGGGACGGGAGGAGGGGGAGAACGGAGGCTGCGGAGGGGGCCGTGGCTGGCGGCAGCTGAGCCGAGAAGCAGGCGCTGCATTAAGAAAGCCTGAAAGGGGGTGCAGGGACCCAGGGGTCCAAATGTGTTCAGCTGAGGGAAGGGACAGGGCAAGGGTTAAGGCGGCCTGAAGCCCCTGGCAGGAGAGTCTGTAGGGGGGAGGGAGGGACTGTTTTCAACAGATTTTTCTAAGGAGATAAGGAAATGGGGGAGGAGCAGGGTAGTATACAAATTCCTATTTGCCAGACAAAGGTCACGTTCATATGTGGGAGAAGGACCCTCCTTGGCCTCTGCGGGATAGGTCGCAGCCGGGGTTTCTCTCTAGGGATTACTCAATCTGGGATTCCCTTAGTCACTTTCAAAGAACAAATCTCCTCCCCCCACCCTTTCGAAATCCGGGCCTTGGCATTTAGCAGGGGGGATTACATGGAAGTCTAAGTCTCTAGGGTGGGGTGAAAAGGGGGTCCTGAGGAAGAGGGACCAGTTGAATTTGGCCTTGGTTCTATTTTCCCACAGCCGAGAATAGGAACACCAACACGAACGCTGCAGTCTGCAGTGATTCTCGGTTTCCCTCTCAACTAATTAACTGCAGCCACTAACAGGGGAAACTGAGGCAGAGTCCCAGGGCACCATGAGGATCTGGGTTTGCACCTAGGTATCCCTTCCCCCACCCCGTTGCCATCCCCCAAAGCGAGCGGTTCCCCCCGCCCGACTGCAAGCCTCGGTCTCCCGCGGGCCGGGGGCGGGGGCGGGGCCGGGGGAATCCCAGCTCCATATTAGGACAGGAATCCTCCGGCGGCTGCCGCGGCGGCGGCGGCGGGCGGGGCCTGGCTGCCTCCGCACCGCTCCGGAGGGCTCCCCCCGTCTCTGGCGGGGAAGATGGGGAAGCAGCAAAGCAACGAGGGGGCCGTGCTGCACCCTCCGAGATCCCCGCACCTGCCAGGGACCCCGTAACTCCGTCAAGCTGTCCTCCATACCCCTCTCCAGCCCCCTCCCCATCTTCGGCGCTAGGGCTCCTTGTTTTGTCTCTTAACCTTCAACTCTCCACATTCTTCTCCCTCGGCCCCGACTAGTTTCTGAATCTCATTGCCTGCTTGGTGGTCTGTCTCAGCTTTGTGCGCCCCCCCCCAAAAAAAGTTCCCCTTCTGCTCTCTCGAGACTCCCTTTCGTCATCAGTTTTGTCTCCACATCATGCCACCTTTGCCCTCTATCTCCTTTTTTCTTTTTTTCTCTTTTCAGCACAAATGATTGCTCTCTACAGGGGCTGAGGGGCGCCTTTCTTTCCCCTAGAATCCCATAAAAGGAGAAGGAAGTCGGATAGGGGACATTTTATGTGAAATCTTATGGTAGAATAAGGATCTGTGTGAAATCACTAAGAGGCTGAAAATAAGACCACTTAAAAATTGGGGGAGAGGGATTGGCCTGATTGTAGAAAGTCACATAGGAAGGATGGGCATAAACTTTGACATCAAGAAGCAAAATTTGGGGTCAAGGGACTCCTCCTCCCATGGGAAAGGGTGGTGGCAAGAGAGGCAGGGTAGGAGCAGAAGACAGCTGAGGAGAAGGGTGTCTCAGAAGAGGGTGTCTGGGCATCCAGTCGTGACCTTTTGTGCCATTTTGGCAGAGTTTGAAGCCATCT
The DNA here is from genome assembly GCF_002007445.2 of Ailuropoda melanoleuca. NCBI lineage: Eukaryota > Metazoa > Chordata > Mammalia > Carnivora > Ursidae > Ailuropoda > Ailuropoda melanoleuca. The sequence continues at coordinate 84,985,806 of NC_048233.1, read as the reverse complement.
TCATCATCCATCCTGTGTTCAGTGGCACGACTGAGATGAAGGGAAGAGGTGTGTGTCTGTCTGTCTTCCACTCTCTCTAACCCTATTTACCTGGATTGCAGAGAAACTGTTCCTTCAGGAAGTACATTCTCTGTTCCATTTCCATCTCTATCTGACCCCTGATGAACCCACTCACCCCTTCCTCAAGCTTCTGTTTGGACAAGCCCTTGATCTTTGGACCCCATTCTTGTATGAAAATCCAGAGCATTGTTCTTGTTTTCTTCACCCACTGATGCTTTAGCCTTGGCTGGGAGACAATCTTAGTACCCCTTTCTACTATAAAAACTACCTGTTTGTCGGGTCCAGCCAGTCTCCAGCGAGCTGAATAGAGCCGCAGTGAAAGAATAGGGCACTGACCGCTGTCCATGGTTCTGAAAAAAATCACCCAGGGAAGTAATTTGGCCATGGTCCGCCCGGACATCAAAGTAGAGCTTGAGTTCACACAGGCCTCAGAGTGAGGCCCCAGTTAGCAGTCCACTTGTCCTCCGAGGATGAATATGGGAGGGGGTTTTAGGGGCCCAAGGTTTCTGAGCTGGAGGAGTAAAATAAGCATGAGAAAAGAACTAGCTCAAGGGAAGAATCCTTGCATTTTTCCAGGAGAATGGGCTGGGGGGGGAAGGCCCTCTGAAAGGAAAGAAGGGTCTAGAAAGGGACAAGGGAGGAGGAAGAGAAGGGCTCATCTTATTTCACCCACTCTAATTCAAGTTGAGAAGCTCTGTATGCCCCAATGTCTCCTCTCCCTAGGCCAGCTCCCACTCCCCTTGCCTCCCACCTCCGTGAAGCTATTTTTAACTGTGCAGAACCAAAAATAGCTTGGCAGCAGCTTCAGGCCGTGGGAGAGGAGCTATTTATATCACCAGTGACGGTTCCAAAATAGCAAGCAGGAGGAGGGGGGCGGCTGGCACGCTAGAGAGCTCCTGGCCGCTGCTAAAAATACTGGCAGTGTGAGTCATCCTGGCCTGGCTGAGTCACCCCTCTCTCCCCCCCTCCCTTGAATCGGCAGGCAGAAGCAGCAGAACAGAACAGGCTAAGAATTGGAAGCTTGAGATGGGGGAGGTATCAGAGCCCATTGGCTATGGGGAAATGGGCAAGAAGTGAATTAAAAGAGGGGCTTTGGCTGCAGTGCCTGGGTGGCTCAGTCCATTGAGCATCTAACTCTTGATCTCAGCTCAGGTCTTGATCTCAGGGTGGTGAGCTAGAGGCCTGTATTGAGCTCCACGCTGGGTGTGGAGCAAACATAAAAAAATAGGGTCTTAGGGGTGAATGTGTAGAAAGAATGGGGGGAGCAGGAGCCACCCAGCTAAACCCACTGTGTGAGCCTGCAGTATTCTCAGCTATGCACTGCTGTTTAGGGATGCTTGGAAAATTGAAGGAAGGAAGCCAGACTGAGGATGTGCATGTGTTGGTCTGTCCATTTGACCGTGACTGTATTTGTATGTTTGTGTCTGTCTGCATGTGATTTGTAACTGTGTATCTGTATCCCTGTATATCTATGCATTTGCCTATGCCTGTATCTATGTCTGTCTTTGTAAAAAATGTCTACCACTTCTTGTGTTGTGTGTAGTTCTATGTTTGTGTATGTGTTCATATGTTTGCAGCTTTCTGTATGTCTCCCTGTCTGTCTGTGTGTTTGTTTCTATATGTGAGTCTGCTCTGTGTCTTTCTTTCTCAGCATCCAGTGGAGAATGTGAATTTGCATGCATCCCCAACCTCAGTGCACCTTCTGTTGCCCTCTCTGATATCACTTGTTGGACTCTTGCACGACCTATGCCTTCCCTCTCTCCACCCAGCATCTTCCTTTTTTTCCAACCCTTGACCCCCAACCATTTGTTAAAGTGTCTGTTTTGCATGCAATCTCTAGTAAAAAGATGGAGGAAGGGAGCCCCGTATGACCTCTCCCTTTTCTCTTGAATTATCCTGAATCCTCTCTGGCCTGCAGGAGTAAGTGGTTTTCCATCGCTCCATATTTGGGGAGCTAAGGGAAGAGAAGGGCTTTCTTTAGTTCTAAAAAAAAATTCTTGGTGTGGGCACAGGCATGCGCAGTGCACACACACACATACACACACAACTGAGAGAGAGAATGAGAGAGAGAAAAAAATATCAAGGTCCCTTCTTTACTGAGACAAGCTCTTTGCATCTGTTGCCATGGCAACCCGCCCACTCCTTCCCCGAAAAATCACCAAGAAGAGGTGATGGCATTGAGGATGGATTGGCTGATTTCTTTCTTTATTATTTTTTTTTTGAAAAAGGTCTTTTTATAGCAAGAACAGGCCGTGAGATCCCCTGCCCCTGTCTTGCATAGCTTTACTGGGGACCTAGAGAGACATCACCCCTCAACCATTCTCAAAGAGAAGGTGTATCTTTTCCAGAGATTTTGGGGATGATGGACTCCTGGGAGGGAGATGGAGGGTGACTGGGGCTGGGGGTCCGCTTCTTTAGAACAACATGGAGACTCCTGGTTAGGGGTACTTTTCTGAATACTTGGGGCAAAGATCTTTACAAAGAGTTGTTGAAGTGTATCCTGTCTTACCCTGGACAAATGTATTTATGATGAGAAGGAGAAAGAGAGAGGAAAGGAGGGAGAGAGGGAGGGAAGGAGGGAGTGGGGGGGTAGAGAATCATTTTATGGGTCTTCAGAGCAGATGACAAGGTGCCTAAGGATCCAAGATCTCAGTGGTGGTCAGAACAGACAGGTGGACACAAGACGGCTCAATAAAGATCCATTAATGCAATTGATGGTGCTGCGAGTCACTACCAGATTACAGTTGTGGCTACTTGACGTGCACCTCAGGGAAGCTGGGGTCATAGGTAAATGATCTAGGGATCACTGAAGCTCACCTTTCCTAACTTTGAGTCTCAAAGGCCTCCTCTAAAGCCTGGCCACCAGCCACTGCAGCCACATCACTTTCTCAAGTGAACTGTAGCCTCCTGCCAAATGACTGGATGGTGGAAAAGAAGGGATTCCTCGTTTCCTCCTGTGCTTGGCTTGCTACAGAAATGGGGTCACTTGAGGCTGGAAGTTGGAAAGCCAAACTAAGAATCTGACTCTGAGAAAAACACCTCTTCCTTCCAGTGGACTGCTGCCACCCTTAGCAGGCAAGGGCATGGCCTTGGGAGGGGCGTTAGCTCTACCTGAAGTGATGGAACAGAGAAATGGAAAGACTTGAGATTTGCTCTGACCTGTTAGACCAATTCTCATGGCAAATCTAACTCATATTGTTATAGTCATTTGATAGATGGTGAAACGGAGGATCAGAGACAGATAACAACTTACCCAAAGTCACACAGCAAGTCATTGATGATTCTGGGCCTTAAGTCTAGTTCCTGCTCCCAGCTCTTTCTCTTGCACTATGGGGTACAGCAGGGGTCTGCAGACTCTGGCCAGCATGCCAAATCTGGCCCACTGAGTGTTTGTGTAAATAAAGTTTTACTGGCACATAGCTATGTCCATTTGTTTATGTATTGTCTATGGCTGTTTTCACCCTATAAGGGCAGGGTTGAGCAGTCACAACAGAGCAATATGGCTTGGAAAGCCTAAAATATTTACAAACTGACCCTTTGCAGAGAAAGTTTTCCATCTTTTAGAGTATGATGAGTTCACACTGGGAATATTTCCACCTGTCTCTCTCTTTCTCAGCCATAAGCTCTCTGGGCCCAGGGCATACCAAGCTGTCATTTTATCTCCCTTTACTCTTCCAAATACCAGAAAGCAGTAATATCCCTATACTCCTCAAGGGAGGAGAGATTGGGAAACCTCATGGGCTAAGCTCCTTACTAGCTTCTAGCCCCTGTGGAGTGTCTCCATGCAGGAGTGATGTTCCACTTCCTATTACCATGGCAACAAGAGTTAGAGTTGGCAATAAAGAGTCAGGATACTCCATTCCATCCTTACCCCAACCCCAGTCTCAGGACTACATTTTGGGAAGGGGGGTGCCCCATAGTTGGCGATTAAGGTATTTTCAGGAGGACAGAAAGTCCTGATGGGAAGAAAATTATGGTATTATGGGGTCTTAGTCCTCCTGGAGTCTTCAGTCTAACCAAGGGGAAGAATCTTTATGCAACTTCTCAGAGGGGTTTAGTAACTTGCTCAGGGTCACACAGCTAGAATGAGATGATTCTAAAATTAGAACCACGTTTCCGGATTTCTATTTTTTTCCATTTTTTAAAAGATTTTATTTATTTATCCGAGAGAGAGAGAGCACAAGCAGGGAGAGAGAGAAGAAGGCTCCTTGCTTGACGTAGGACTAGATCCCAGGACCCTGGGATCATGATCCGAGCCAAAGGCAGATGCTTAACCAAATGAGCCACCCAGGCGTCCCTATTCTTCCCATTTTTACAAGACCGTTCTGTTGACTTCTTGGGTTTGAAACCACACCAAAGTTTTCTAGCAGATTCCCAAGTACCTCCCCAGGCCCAGGTCTAGGGTTCACCAGTCTGTGGAGTAAAAGCATAATCTTTATGTAGAGCTGGTCTGAGCGAAGGCTGTCTTGTCTTCAGCTGCATCTTAGCTGCCTGTTTTCTTTCTCTCAAGGCCTTTTCATTATGTGATCACTCCCCCAAGCTACTTGCACAGGGAGATATTCAGAACATTTTATCTATTTATGGTTATGAAATCAACAAATCTCATGTGAAGAGGGTACATGCTGGCACCCACACATTGAGACGGTCAGAGCCGGGTGAGTGGGCTGAGCCGAGAAGGTGAGGGACATGGAACCATGCAGTAGGTGGGAAGGGGAGAGTGTAGCCAGGTGGGAAAAGACAAAACTGCTCTGGGCAGGGACCTGGAGGCACAACTGAGAAAAGGGGCCACAAGTAATACAACGAAGAGCATGTCAGACCTGTCATGTTCCAAGAGGGGGGCCAAATCAATCACCTAAAATGTTCTTTGAATCCAGAGCAGGGACCCAACACTCCTGTAAGCCCAAGGAGTAGAGAGGAGTTCGGGAGACTGGCCTTGCCCTTCAGGAGCTGGAGGTCTGGAGGAGGAGACAGAACTTCCACAGTTCATTTATTAGTTCAACCCAGTTTCAGAGTTTTCTCCACCACTATCACCCCCTGACCCCCCCCCACACACACACTGGTGAATTCCTCCTTGCTCTGCTCGTCCTCTTGTTGGGTCCGGGGCCTTTCCCCAGTGCCCCCACAGCCCTCCCCATTTCCTCATCAGTGCATGTCTCATCCTGTATTATCATTGCTTGTTTACTTGTCCATCTCCCCACCAGCATCTCTGTCTGTTATCCGTATTCTCAGTATCTAGCATAGGACCTGGCCCAGAGCAAGGCCCCGCGTATGTATTTCTTTCATGCACACACATCTGAGCACTGGGTTTTTGTCAGGCTCTGTGTTAGGCACTGGCGATGCAATGTGTGGAAACACAGGCCTGGTCTTAATTTCACAAATCATCCAGGCTGGTGGGAGAGTGGGAACTCCATGAAGCCACTGAAGCCACAGCCGTGAAATGACTGCTGTGAAGAAGACATACAGAGTGTGTGGGGAGAAGCTAAATGAGGACTGACTGAGCCCGGGGAGTTCAGGGTGGCCTCCCTGAGGAGGTGTGATTGAGCTGAGCTGCTGGATGTCTGGTCGAGCTGTGACGTGCTGTGTGGGGTAGGGTAGACAGAGGAATGCAATCATAAATGAGACCCCAGACGGGGACAGGTAGCCACAGAAGAAGCCATCACAGCCAGAGGCTGTGTTAACAGGTATGGGGAGTGAAGGTGAAGACGGGGCAGCCTCTGCTAAGGGCAGCTGAGCCCCCACCTTGACCAGGAGGCTTGGCTCCTGTGCTATGGGCAGGACTGTGAGGGGGCTGTGGGGAAAGAGCCAGTAAGTCCTTTGTGGAAAGGCAGGTGAGTGGGAGGGATCCTAAGGCTCAGAGAGACAGGAGAGGGTGAGGGTCCAGCGAGGGGCCCTGGGGTGAGATACCCATGTGGAGTCCTGGCTCCTTCACACCGGGCAAGTGACTTAACATCTCATGACTCAGTTTACCCATATGTTAAATAGGGATGTGAGGAGAATAATAGCTCCTACATCAAAGGATTGATGCAAAATTTAAATGACTTAAATCATTAAAGCACTTGGAACGATGCCTGCCACATAAAAGGAACACAATAAACGTTGAATGAAGGAATGTCAGTCATCATTATTTTACCTTTATGAGAAACAGAATGTTGAGCAAGGCTCTGAAAACATGGCATGTCCTGCTTGGGGAGATAGCACAGGCTCTGTTGCTCTAAGTGTAGAAACAGAACCTGGCTTTTTGTAGCCTTGGCCCAGCCTGGTCTCAAAGAAGCAGATGGGCTGGGTCAGGCTAGGGGCTGAGGCAGGTCCAAAGAAAAAGATGAAGATGACAGCTGGGGGCCTGGGAAGGTTGAGGGATGCACACAAAATCATCCCGAGGGCTCTGGCCTGGGTCCCAGCATGATCCTTCCCCAGGTACCACCAAGTCCAGGGATGGAGGCCCAATGAGCCTTTTCAGTGCTCAGCAACTGAGTTCTCCTTGGATTTTTCTAGAAGCCAACAGAACCGAGTTCTTCCCCAAATTCAAACACTTCTGGTTTCTATCACTCCCAATTACCCCAAATTTCTCCTGGCCCCCTTCCTCTTCTGCCCCTAGGTGCCTAGGCCACCACTGGCACCAGCTTCAAGGATCTCTTTGTTATCACCTGAACACACCTTGCAACATGAGAGTTCACAGAAGCAGCACTTACCTGCAGCTTATATACCTAATGCGTGTATTACCTCATTCAAAACTCATGGCAACCCTGGGACATGTGGCCTCTCAAGGAATGGTCCACATGAGCCCAGGAGAGACTGATGGGGCTCAAGGCTGGGGTGATCATGGGAAAGCAGTAGGCCTGGGACTGACCAGTGACAGAAGGGAAGCCTGAGGAGCAACCAAGAAGACACTCCCAAGAGCAGGGGGAAGGATGGTCCCCATCCCTGGAAATGCTGGAGCTGCAGGGAGCTGGTTGAACTGTGGCAGGAAAGGGGTAGTGGCAGTTGTGGCCTGTTGACAGAGCACATTCTGAAAGCAGGAAAAGATGAACCCTGGGCAGATGGGGAGGGAACACCAGGAAGCTTTAGGAGAAAGGACCACCCGGCTGAAGGGAAAGCTCTTGAACCCCTAGCATAGACAGGGGATGAGCTGAAAGAGCCTTCTGTCAAGGATTATCAAGGTTCTGGAGCATTGGAGGTGGGCTCAGCCTAGATCTCAGTGGATCGTGTTTGATGCAGGGGGGAGTCCCGGAGAGGAGACATAGGTTCTGGTTGTAGCCCTGCCACCAGCCTACTTGGGTGTTATGCAAGCTCCTTCCCCTCTTTGGGCTCAGTTTCCCTGTTTGCAAACTTGCAGTGGCAGTGGGTTGGACCACTTGGCCTGGAAGGGACGTCCCATCTCTAGGATTTTGAGCATCTCTGGGGCCAGGGCCCAGCTGGCCAGTGCCTCCCAGGCTTTGGAGGCTGAGACCCAGTTTCAGGTGAGAAGAGCCCATGTGCCTAGTGCTAGGGTCTGGGTGGGCCTAAAGTCTCCCAGAGGACTAAATCCTCAGCCCTGGACAAGTAGGGCCGCCTTGGGCCTTGGAGGCCTGGCCTGTGTGGACATGGGTAGGAGCAAGTACTGGTCCTGACCCTGTGGTTATCCTTCTTCAAATCCAACCCATCAGAGGCTATTCTCACAGGTCTGTGCCAAGTGCACCAGGGGACTTACCATTGGAGGGGATCCAATGGGCTCCAAGTTGTGTAGAACAGACCCCCAGGTCATCCACAGAGTGGTCTGCAGAGCCCGTGGCTGAAGCAACTACAGTCTCCTTATAGTATCTTTAGCTCCAGGCTGACGGGAGGAAAACACCCCAGCAGTGTCCCGCAGACTCCCATAGAGGGATGCCACAGCCTGGGAAAATACCACATTTCAAAGAATCCCAGACTCACAGTTAGAGTGGGAGCCCCTTAGTCATCCACTTTGGGTGACTGAGGCCCTAGTACAGAGAACGGAGTGGTCCAAGTGACATAGCCGTCATTTAGTAGAGGTGGACCCTGAACCAGGTGCCTGGCTTTGTGTGCCTCTCACAGGCTGGCTGCTGGGATCAAGACGCAGAGAAAGAGCCCAGGCCAGGAGGAAGTGTTCTGGGAACTAGTCTCAACAACGCACTGACCTGCTGTGTGACCTTGGCAAATAGTGTCTCTCGGAGGGATGCCTCCGTGTCCCCTTCTGTGCATTAAAGGCTTGGCTTTGGCAATGGATACCCGTTGGAAGAGCCATTCAGGATTCCAGTGCTAACTGCTCCCAAGCAGGAACCTCTCTCCTTTGCCAGACTCACAGCCAGGCTGGGTCGGATCCACCTCTAGGTCCCCAGCCCTGGTCCAGAGTCGGGGCCCAGAGATGTCTGGAATGTATGTAGCACCTTGCGCATGTAGAGTACTTCACAGCTGTCTTCAGTGAATTCTGGTCAAACACCCTTGTGGGTGTTACAGGGAGAGTGCAGGCATCGTCAGGATTGGGCACAGGAGTCCAAAGAGCTGGGTCCACATGGCTCTGGGGGGCCTGGCCAGAGCCTGCAGGCCATGTGTCCATCCAGAAACTAACAGGTGCTTGTAAGCCGTCTGGAAAAGGTTTGGCCCCAGAAAGTTCCAGAGAACTGGTGAGCTGTAGGAAGCCCTCAATCGAAGCAGACGTTTGCAAGTAGCAACCTGGTTGGTTGGCCATAGAGTCCATGGGATCCCGAAGCTTGTCTAGAGTGATCAATGATCCAGAAAGCCCACCTAGGTGGGGACTGTCCTGGAGACGAAGAAGCAGCCGATGCCATGCTGGAAGAGGAGCTGTCTGGCTCTGCTGCTGGGCACAGGGCAAGGGCCAGAGGCTGACACACTGTGCCAGCTATACTCAAGGTTAAGGAACACGAACTGACCTCTGGCTAGGAAGTCCGCATCACTGGGCTCCGGCTCACCTCTCTCCAGGAACACGCCATGTGACCCTGGTCAAGTCACTACTCTTCTCTGAGCCTCAGTTTCCCTTTCAGTTTAATGAGTGGGTTGAAGAAACTGGTCAGGGGCCTTCCAGTAAGATCCTAAACGGACCCCAGGCTGAGCCTGAGGAGAAAAAGGCTAAGGCAAGGCAGGAAGCTGGAGGGGGCGTGGATCTCCAGAGACCCTGGGTAGCCCCGCGGGCAGTGACGTTCTCACCTGGTGTTTTCACTCTGTGGCCTTGTCCAGAGAGGATCCCCAAACGCGCTAGGCCTGGCATCTTGTTTCCTTCCAAGGCTCCTATGGAAGAAGAGTCTCCCCTGTTGGAGGGAAGAAGAGGGGGGCGAGGGGCAAGGGCAGGACCTCCTTTCTCCATGGTTGAAATTTCCCTAAAGTGAGTGGAGGGCGCTAGAATGGGGGTGGGGTATATGGCGCTGGGGGCTTCCCGGGCCCAGGCTCCGCGCGGGGCTAGCGGCTCGGGGGCGGGGGCAGCTCCCGGGCTCTAGCGGAGCCGCCACTCCGCCGGTTGCCTTTAAAAGGCGCCAGCGCGCGCGCATCAGCAGAAGGGCTGCGGCTCTCTTCCAAAATAGGCAAGAATTGGGAGGCCGCGGGAGACAAGCTGCTAGCAGCGCAGACGTCACCCGGGGCCTCCCTCCCCCCCTCACCACCCCCGCCTGCATCACGTCTCCATGGCAACGGCGTACCGCGGCCGCAGATGAATGAGCTAGAGCTAGGAGAGGAGGAGCGCGCAGAGACAAACGCTCCCTCTTTCAGCGCCTAGGCGGCCCCGGGGAAGGGGATGCAGATCTGGCACTAGGAGGAAGGGGGCGCCCTCATATTCAAAAAGACTCCAAAACTCATTCATTCCCAAATGATCCCTTGTCCCTAAAATCCGGAAGCTACATGGTCCCGGGACCCCTGATCCTTTGGTTCAGGGCTTCTCAAGTCTCAGGGTTCCCCTTTACCCGCATCTCCCCTCCCATTCCGTCAGCTCTCTCTGCGCCCCAAACTCTGAGGAATAATCAGACATCATGTAGCTTAGCGCCACCGCGTGGGCAGTGGTGGCACTGCTCAGTCGTGCTTGTGGCTGAGGTCCCTCCGTCTATGTTGCCCTCTGGCGTTTGCTAGTGGGAAGAGCATCGTAAGGACCCTAATTAACAAGGCACCATTGAGACATTAGTAGGTAAGGTTTAGTGAGTGCTCTTGATGTGTCTAAGCTGCTAAGCGCTTCATTTCATTCCCACAGCAACTCTGCGATTCAGATGATGATGATGATTGATTGATGATGATGATGATTACTATGACGATTTTACAGGTGAGAATAACAGGCTGAGAGAAGTCGTTGCCTAAGATCCCACAACTGTAAGGGGCAGAACTGCCACCTGAACTCATGACTGTGAAAAGCAATTGTGACCCCCTCATTTTCAAATGCATGGTCTTTGTCGATCCACCCCATAGTCTCTTGAGATAAGCAAGACAATGCTTATTAAAATTATTCCACTTTACAGTTAAGGAGACTGAGACTCAGAGAAGTGAAATGTTTTGCCCCAAGTTTCAGCAACTATGAATAGAGCCCAGGCCTCTAGGCCCCTGATCTAGGGATTTTTAGGCAGTTGGATAATGCGGAATCCAGCACAGCCCTGTGAGACCTTACCCCTTAGTAAGAGAGACTGAGGAGATAGCTCATGCAGGGCTACTCCTCCATCAGCAAATGCCCAAGGACAGGAGAGGAGCGGGGACACTCCCCCACTTCCCAGAATTTTGAGAGTTCACAGGAGCTAGATGCTTGTTTATTTCCACATACATAAAAATGTATACTGCACATCAAATTTTAGTGTCATCTTCTCAGATAGTCTTCCTACTTATGCAGGACCATTTGCACTTACCTAGTTTTGGGCTGAGAAAATGCTTCCTGGTTTCAGCTTGCTGCTCTGAAATTGACCTGCCCTATTTTCCAGTGAATAACTGTTCTCAGGTCTATTGCCTTCTTGTTTTTCCTGCAGAGATGCTGACGCCATGCCAGCCTCTGGGGGCTGTTGTTAGTTTCTTCTTACTGGCTTGTATACTGGAGCTCATGGGTAGACCTTGTTATCTAGTTTTGTTGCAAAACTTTGACCACATGATTTGATTTTATTATATAGTTGCTCTGTTTTAAATGGAGATTCAAAATCTGTGCCCCCACTGCTGCTACTGCCTTTCCCGTTATTCCTAGCTAGCCCGTTTGGGGATGCCAAGGGTTTGAGTGTAAACCACTAAAGGGAATCCGGGGGGCTGGTAGTCACACTTTCTAAAGCTCCGTTTAACAGCACTACTGCCAGTGTGGTTTAGATCTTTCAGGCATTTACAGAGAACCATCGGCAATGGGCATGTTGTCCCCATGTGGGTGACAATAACTCCACTTACCAGATCCTGGACTTCCAAGGCTCATTGATGGCTTTCCTGTCCCCATTCAAGGGGCACCAACTCAGTCAACATCCTTCCTTCATCCTGGATGGTTTGTTGTGTTGCCATGAGCTTGTTCACAGGATTTGCTGTCATTGTGGCAATCCTGAAAGGGCTGGAAAAATCCATCCAGAAGTGATCTTTACTTAGATTTACCCAGATGTGTCCCCAAATAGCTTCTCCTAAGTGGTTTCCTACTGTTTCCTCCAGGAGGAAATGCTGGAGGGTATTGGGGTGTTCCCTCTTTTTGACCTCAAAGTTTTTCTTCCAAGGTGTATTTACAGTTGCCTACATAGATCCACTCCGCCTCTTGACATGAATGTCTTCTGGAATAGCCAGTAACTCCAGCAAGTCTACAGGATTGGGACAATTTGGGACCAATTGGCAAATTCCCTATGCACTCACCATTCCACCATTGGATTATAACCATCCATGTGTAATTTCTTACCCATCCCATTATCAGCCCCCAAGCGGCTCCCAGGGGTGTGCTCTAAGCCCCAGGTTTTAGCGTCATAGCAGTGGGGGTGGGGATAGGCACAGGGATGTGTCCTCTCAGTTGGTATTCCATAACTGTTCAGTTCTGACTTCTACCAGGCAGAGCCGTGAACCATCTCATGAGCATTTTCTTTTTTTTTTTTTTAAGATTTTTATTTATTCGACAGAGACAGAGACAGCCAGCGAGAGAGGGAACAGAAGCAGGGGGAGTGGGAGAGGAAGAAGCAGGCTCATAGCAGAAGAGCCTGATGTGGGCTCGATCCTGTAACGCCGGGATCACGCCCTGAGCTGAAGGCAGACGCTTAACCGCTGTGCCACCCAGGCGCCCCTCATGAGCATTTTCAATTGGAGCCATATAAGTAAATTCTCATAAACCAAGCTTACTTGGGAAATTTTTCACACAAAAAATCTCTGATACTGATATTTTCCACTTGCACCTCCAGACCCTCTTGCCATCTTCTCGAGCTTGCTTCGAGGGCAGGGAGGGCGATCTCTATGATGGCATCAGTGAGTTCCTTTGCCCATTTGTTGCTGGGGATGTGACCAACAAGAATCATTGGCAAGGAAATAGAAGGGTGGAGGAGAGAGAGGCAGACGTAGTTAAACTTCCTAGCTTCATCTCTGCCGGGTGACCATGGACTGGTGGCATTTCTTCATTAAAGACTACAGCCCTGGGGCGCCTGGGTGGCTCAGTCTGTTAAGTGTCTGCCTTTGGCTCAGGTCATGATCTCAGGGTCTTGGGATGGAGTCCCGCATCAGGCTCCCTGCTCGGCAGGGAGCCTGCTCCTCCCTGTCCCTCTGCCCCTTCCCTTTCCCCCTCTCATGCTTGTGTGCTCTCTCTCTCAAAAAAAAAAAAAAAAAAAAAAGACTGAAGTCCCTGTCAGGCACTTCTCTCCTTCCAGCCTCCCTCTCTAGGTTCAGGCTGACGTGTGGCCCTCTGCTACCGCCAGTCTGAGCTTGTTTCTCTATACCCACATCTTTGTTTCCCCAGGTTGAGTGTGCCATGTGCTTCCATCTCAGGAGCCTGACAGATAGCCTCCCCTACGCATCTTTCCCAGTGACTCATTGGCTTGAATTAAATTGCCTATTTCTGAACCAAAACATAATAGGAAGGAACAACAATGTAAAATGATTATAAGAAGGTAATAGAAGATTCATAAATGAAATCTAACGTAAGACAGCTGGCATCCCAATGATGAGGTTAGAAGAACATGCAATAGGAAAAATATTTAAAAGATCCAGTATCACACTTTCTGAAATAAGGATTGGCCTGTATTTATATATAAAAACTCATAGGTTGAAAAAGCATGCACGTCCTGGAGGAGGGGAGGAATCGCATGAAAGGATAGAACAAAACCTCAGCGTGAAGGTGCTAGGTGTCATGGATACAGACAGATTCCCGCTGGCATTCATGGGAGAAAAATTTGTCGTATAGACAAGCAGGAAAACATCGTTTATTCATTCAACAAATAGTGGTGGCAGCTCCTGCTCAAGACATTTGGGTTACGGTAATGTGCAAAGTAATGGTCTCTCCCTTCGTGGAGTTCACAGTCTAGTGGGGACAGAGACCAAACAACAGATACAATGAATAAGAAAATTCAAAGGTGGTATGTTTATGGAAAAAGAAATGCAGAGCAAGGTTGGGGGATTGGGAAATCCGGGGGCTGGAATTTTAAAGAGTCGTAGGGAGGACTTGTTGACAAGTCAGGAGCTCTAACGGTCGGCCATGCCCTACTGGGGCAACCAATATGCTTAATTCTTCCATGTTTACAACAAGAAAGGGAGATGTTGAGGGGCAAGTTGGGAACTTGACATTGAGTTCAAGAGGGAGGTCTGAATTGGATATATATTTTTGGGGAGACCGGTATATAAGTGGAATTTAGGGTCACAAGTCTGGGGTGAGCACGACAGAAAAGAGAGGGCTCCAAAGCCAGAAACCTGAAGAGATCAGGGAGGAGAGGGAGACTGAGAAAGAGAGACCCACTGAGGCAGGAGGAAGAGGAAGGAATGTGTTCTAGGAAGCAAGTGCAGAAAGGATTTCCACGAGGAGAGAGCAGTCTGCCAGGCCGGTTTTGAAATGAGAATAGCTGAAGTCAAAAGATGAGAACTGAGCATTTAGGACTTGGATGTCACGGGTGACCCTTTCCACGGATGGCCAAGCTGAAAGCCAGGTTGGGATGGGTTTTGGAGGGAATTGACGGGGAGAAATCGGAGATAAGGAGTATCAGCAGGGTTGTTGTTTTTTTTTTTTTCTGTAAAAAAGAGCAAAAGTAAGGGTGGTAGTTGGCAAGGGAAGTGAGATCAAAAGAGTGTTTATATGTTTTTAAGATGGGAGGAATGAACGACATGTTTATATACTGATAGAAAGGAACCAGTCGAGAGCAAACATCGCTAGAGGGAAGAGAGGAGAGACTTACCAGGGCAGAGTCCTTGAGGAGGTGAGAGCAGATCGAACGTGGAGGACAAGGGGGGAATTGGCTTCGGACGGGAGCTTGGATGGTTCAGAGAGCAAGAAGAGCAGGTGCTGGAGGGGTACAGGTGGTCTTCAAGTGGGTGAGATTCTGATTGCTTCAATTTTGTCAAGGAAGTAGGGAACAGAGTCGTTAGCTGAGAATGAGGATGTGGGAGGAGGTGACCGAAGTTTGGCTTGTGGCCTCTTCCCCCATCTTCAAAGCTAGCAGGGTAACATCTCCAAATCTCTCTCTGACCCTCACTTCTGCCTCCTTGGCCTGCCCCGACAATCCAGGATAGTCTCCCCATCTAAAGGGGAGACCCTCCCCCGATTTAATTTAATCACAGCTGCAAAATCCCTTTTTCCCTTTAAGGTAACATACCCCCAGGTTCTGGGGATTAGGATGTAGATAACGGGTTTTGCCTACCACACTTGGTAAATAATTCAGAGCATCACATTCATATTGCATATGTTGCCTTTAAAATTAAAAAAATAGGGACACCTGGATGGTTCAGTTGGTTAAGAGTCTGCCAAGATCCCAGGATCCCGGGATCCTGGGATAGAGTCCCACGTCGGGCTCCTTGCTTGGCAGGGAGTCTGTTTCTCTCCCTCCCTCTGCCTGCCGTTCCCCCTGCTTGTGCTCTCTCTCTGACAGAAGAATAAAATCTTTAAAAATAAATAATTAAAATCAAATTAAAAAAAATAAATTGAATTCTATTTCCAGATCTTTTGTGTGAAATTTAGGGCATTGATTGGGAGAGTTGGGGAACCTCAAGAACTCGAATGATAATATTTAGAAGAAATCAGAGAACGCCAAGTATCCTGAACCCCCAAATCCCATGTCAACTGAAGTAGGTACTGCCCTTACAAGGGAATGCACATTCTCTTCGTGTCTGATCGCTACTTTTCCTCGCTGACTTCAGACTTAAATTAAAGCCCTTTTCCAGGATGCCTCAGAGGAACAAGTACAAAGTCTGATGCAGCAGAAAACCTAAATGCCAAGCTTTTTGGTTACCCAGTGGTACATATTATATAAGCAAGGCAAAGTGGATGCTCAAATCGTTTATTTACCAGTTTTCAAGATAAAGAATTGGCATCTTATCATCCCACAAATGTGACTAGTTATTTTTTTAATGTTATTATGATCTCATGGTTTTAAACACATTTGATGGGCTTTAATCCATTGCAATTTTTTTTTTACATAAACTCTACCCCTAACATGGGGCTCGAACTCACAACCCAACCCCAAGATCAAAAGTTGCATGCTCTAGCAACTGAGTCAGCCAGGTGCCCGCAATAGTTATTCTTTTTTTTTTTTTAAGATTTATTTATTTGAGAGAGAAAGAGAGAGTGAGAGAGAGAAATGCAAGTGGGGGGAGAGGCTAGGGGAGACGGACACCCCGAGGAGTGCAGAGCCTGCCTTGGGGCTGGATCTCATGACCCTGAGATCTTGACCTGCCCTGGAACCAAGAGTCAGAGTTTAACTGACTGAGCCACCCTGGTACCTGCCCTTGCAATTGTTATTCTTTCTTTTTTTAATGATTTAATTTATTTGAGAGAGAGAGAGAGAGAGTATGAGCAGGGAGAGGGGCAGAGGGAGAAGCCAACTCCCCACCAAGCAGGGAGCCGGATGTGAGACTGGATCCCAAGACTCTGAGGTCACGTCCTGAGCCAAAGGCAGACCTTAATGCTTAAGGACTGAGCCACCCAGGCGCCCCCACAGCAATTGTTATTCATATTAAACTCAATTGCCCCATCTTTGGCCTCTTCACAGTGGCATCTGAGATCTTTTGAGCCTGACCCTAGCAGTCTTTGGTAGCTTTTTACTATCTGGTGTGACAAGATAGTTTAAGCTCCGGGTATTTCTGGATCAAAGATTATGCACCTTTTACATTGAAATTTTTATGAAATCCAATTTATCATTTTTTTCTTTTATAGATCATGCATTTGGTGTCCTATCTAAGAAAACTGTCCCAACCTGAAACTAATGTCACATATGTCAGTTATAGTTCAATAATAATTTACAAAAAGAAAATCGTCCCAAACCTAAGATCAAACTTATTTCCTGTTTTCATTTTATAATTTTCCTAGTTTAAGCCTTACAGTTAAGCTAGCTGTTCCGTACTCCATGATTTTGATTACAGCATGTCTGCACTCTAGATTTTTTTTTTAAAGATTTTATTTATTTATTCGACAGAGAGATAGAGACAGCCAGCGAGAGAGAGAACACAAGCAGGGGGAGTGGGAGAGGAAGAAGCAGGCTCATAGCAGAAGAGCCTGATGTGGGGCTCGATCCCATAATGCTGGGATCACGCCCTGAGCTGAAGGCAG
Organism: Ailuropoda melanoleuca; assembly: GCF_002007445.2. NCBI lineage: Eukaryota > Metazoa > Chordata > Mammalia > Carnivora > Ursidae > Ailuropoda > Ailuropoda melanoleuca. The sequence continues at coordinate 84,969,086 of NC_048233.1, read as the reverse complement.
ACGCTTAACCACTGTGCCACCCAGGCGCCCCAGCACTCTAGGTTTTGTTATCAGAAACACGCACAGAGTTTTAATTAGAAATGTAAAAATGTTATTTTTATAATTTGAAAAAGGAAAATGTTCTTGATTTGATTTTTATTTATTTTTTTGAGTTCATTTATTCATCTTTTCAGTAATCTCTGCACCCAACATGTGTCTTAAACTCAGGACCCTGAGATCAAGAGTCATATGTTCTTCCGACTGAGCCAGCCAGGCGCCCCTGATTTTTATTTTACTTATTCATTATTTATTTATTTACTTACTTACTCACTTATTTAGAGAGAGAGAGAGACAGAGAGAGCACACGAGTGTGCACACGCAAGCGAGAGGGGCAGAGAGAGAATCTCAAGCAGACTCCACGTTCAGTGCAGAGCCCAACACGGGGCTTGATCTCACAACCCTGATATCATGACCTGAGCTGATATCAAGAGTCCGATGCTTAACTGACTGAGCCACCCAGGCGCCCCAATTTTTATTTATTTTTAATTACACAAGTGATGCAGGAGAATAAACCGTACTCAAAGAGCAAAAGCACAAAGGGTAGAAAGTAAAAGTCACTCTTGCACACATTGCTATTCATTCATTCGAGAAATCTGGTTAGCTGCCCATTCACATATTACTTCCACAATTCAAGATTCATTAGTCTACATACAAAAATGCTGTATACAGTACGCTGTTGACATATTACGGCAATAACTTTGCCGTTTTCCCATAGCTGCATTTTCTTATTCCAAAGACAAAAAAAATGAAAGTCTTTGTATCACGACACAGACTTTGTACGTGCAGAGGGCAACTCAGAGGAAGCAGGTCCGGGAGACAAAAGAACCGTATCTTGTTGCTCCCCAAGACTAAAATGAGAAGGCTTTCCGGTGGTGCTGACGTCTTTCCAAGGTGTTAAGAAGAAAACTGAAGTTGCAAGACAAGTCAGGAGCTTCCTCGTTATGAGTGTGCTTCCCAACGAGGTAGTAAGAGTGTAGTTGTGTGTTTTTAAATCTAATTTCAAATGATCACCCTCATGGTCCAGCTTCTTCTTCACTCTCTCCAATTAACTGAACATGGAAATAGCAAGAGAGACACATACGATGTTTTCGACATAAAATCCAGGACAGAGATGCTAACAGCTCCCAGTGAATCACCAACCTTGACTTCATCTGAAGGGCAATGGGTACTTCTCATCTGCTTCAGCTGAAAAATCATCTTGGCATGATCTCCACCTGTAAGCAGGTCCAGCCAATCACCCATTATTTTCTACTGTGTTTCTGGTGTCCTTCACAAATTCCTGTAGTTTTATCTCCAAAGGCAAAATAGATCAGTGTCATTTCAACAGATTTTAAGGCATCAAATACCAAATCATTTTGCATTGAAAGCGCTGTGCTTAAAAATGTAACTTAAGGGGTGCCTGGTGGCTCAGTCAGTTAAGTGTCTGCCTTCGGCTCAGGTCATGATCCCGGGATCCCACGATGGAACCCTGCATCGGGCTCCCTGCTCGCATGGAGTCAGCTTCTCCCTCTGCTCCTCATCCCGCTCTTGCTCTCTCTCCCTCACTCTCTCTCTCAAATAAATAAATAAAATCTTTTTAAAAAATGTATCTTTATTTCTTCGACCATTGTCGAAGCCTAGAGCTGTAAAACTAAGAAACAGCTTACTTGAGGGTTCCAGTCCGCTGAGTGGATCTTCCTTCTTTGGCAGCAGGATCTGATTGGTAACTACATACAGTCCTAACTCCATCATCTCCACGGTTTTATTAGCCCATGTTGCTAGAAATCCTATTCTTGTCAACAGAGAGCGCTGAAGAGTCACTGAAGGAAGAAAGGGTTTTCCTGGTTCAGGTGTGTCTCCCACGCCAGCCTCTTGCAAGAGCCCCTTTCTTTAGTGCCTCTCTCTCTCTCTCTCTCTCTCTCTCTCTCTCTCTCTCTCTCAATTCCAGTGTAAGGGTGCCTGGGTGGCTCAGTCAGTTAAGTATCCGACTCTTGATCTCAGCTCAGGTCTTGATCTCAGGGTCATGAGTTCAAGCCCTGTGTTGGGCTCCACACTGGGCATAGAGCCCTACTTAAAAATAAAAATTAAATTAAATAACTTCCAGTGTAGTTAACATACAGTATTATATCAGTTTCGAGTGTACGATACAGTGATTAAACAGCTCCATCTATCACTCAGTGCTGATCAAGGCAAATACACTCTTAATCCCCCTCCCCTAGATCACCCATCCCCCACCCACCTCCCCTCTGGCAATCACAAGTTTCTTCTCTATACATAACAAACTGTTTTTTGGTCTGACTCTTTTTTTTTTCCTTTGCCCATTTGTTTTGTTTCATAAATTCCACCTATGAGTGAAATCATACGGTGTTTGTCTCTCTCTGACCGGCTTATTTCACTTGGCATTCTAGATCCGCCCGTGTTGTTGCAAATGGCGAGATTTCATTCTCTTTTATATTATAAATATAAAATAATCCATTGTGAATATCCCATTTTGTAAATATACCACATCTTTTTTATCCATTCATCTATCGACGGACACAGGTGGCTTCCATAGTTTGACTATTGGAAATAATGCTGCAGTGAACATAGGGGTGCACATTTCCCTTCAGATTAGTGTTTTCACCTTCTTGGAGTAAATACCCCATAGCGCGGTTCCTGGCTCGTAGCGTAGCTCTATATTTAATTTCTTGAGGAACCTCCATGCTGTCTTCCACAGTGGCCGCACCAGTTTGCATTCCCGCCAACAGTGCACAGGGGCTCCTTTTTCTCCACATCCTCACTAACACTTGTTTCTTTTCTTTTTTTTTTAAAGATTTTATGTATTTATTTGAGTGAGAGAGAGAGAGAGAGATCACGGGCAGGGGGGAAGGGTAGAGGAAGAAGCAGACTCCCCGCTGAGCAGGGAGCCCGATGTGGGACTCGATCTTATGACCCTGGGATCATAAACTGAGCTGAAGGCAGACGCTTCACCGACTGCGCCACCCAGGCGCCAACACTTGCTGTTTCTTGAGTGTTTTATTGTAGCCATTCTCACAGGTGTGAGGTGGTACCTCATTGTGGTTTGGATTCGCATTTCCCTGATGATGAGTGATGCTGAGCATCTCTTCATGTGTCTGTGGCCATCGGGATGTCTTCTTTGGAGACACGTCTGTTCGAGTCTTCTGCCCGTCTAATGCTCAGCTTCCAGGCAGGCGGGTTTCCCACAACAGGTTCCTCATGGGTACAACTTTCTTGAGCATCTGCCATATGCAGAAAGGGTTTTCCAGGGACCAGCTCCTGCTGAGGTCAGCTTTCCTGGCTCCCAGTTCCTGAGCAGGTGGCAGCCAGCCTCTGCCCCTGGCCCACCCTCTGACAGCTCTGCAGTGTTGCCAGAAAGGCGCTTGGGTGACTTCTCATTGCCGTCTCCAGCGAGGTCTGGCCCCCAGCCTGGGCGTGTGTGTGCTCTTCCTTGGGCACTCTATCTCAGCCCTACCGGTGGGGACTACTCCCGAGATCCACGATCCCTTCGGTCTTTAGAGTTCTCTGTAACCCTTACTAGTAAATCCCCCATTATTCCAATCCCCTGGAAGTAACTCTTCATATTAAATTCCCCTAGTCAGATTACTATGTGGATCATGTCTCCCGGCTGGACTCTCACACAATAATGTCATAATATCCTTTGATACTCTTTAGGGCAAGTCTGGCCTCCTGGTTCTTTTTCAAACTGTCATTAGTTATTCTCCTTCATGTTTTCTGCATGATGAATTTCAAAAATCAGGGTTTTTTCAAAATCAGTTTTCCAATGCTATGAAACAGCCCTGAAGATTTTAATTAGGATAACATTAAAATAATGTGTTAAATTGTTGAGAATGGGTGTCTTTGTGATAAGAATGCCTTCTTATCCAGGAACATGAGTTAGCTCCCGAGATAAGTAACACTCTCAGTTGGTGCATCTCCTTATCCTTGCTCGTGGGAAATTGTTTCTTCGTTTGGCTGTGATTACCTGAAGAAGGGCTTGCATTCCACCAAAGTGGTCCCCTGGTTGCTACTGCTGGGCATCCAAGACACAGAAACACCTTGGGATGATGATGACGATGATGATGATTTCTCAGCTTGAGTTTACCACCCAATGGGCTGATTCAAGCTCCACTCCTGCCTGAAGATGAGAAAACATTTTTTTCCCCAGCTGGGTCCACAGCTGAGACAAGCCCTTCCCTGGCCCGGTGGGAAGGGCTGCAGCCTTTAAGGGTCCTAGCTTTGTGCAAAGGTCCCCATTTCAAACTCATCCCATCTCAGAGCCTGAGGTTTCATCTTTTGTTCTTAAGTGAGGTTGAAAGCCAAGCTTTCTCCCTTGGAGAACCCATAAGCAAGTGTTAGAGTGCCCCCTTGTGGACACCTCAGAAAGGTTGAGATGGGCTCTCTAGGTCCCTGCAGATAGGACTCGTTACAATGGTTGACACTTCCCCCCACCACTGATCTATCTATAACTACCTGAAAGAGCTCCTTCCTATGCTTAAGAGAGAACACTCCTGAGTTTGCACTCAATGACACAACAGTGACTCAGGTCCGGAGGATCCCTAGGATGCGAAAAATGTCATGTTCCTGGTTCCTATCCCTCTCTGTTTAGGCCATAACTACAGCTACAGAGAAGGGCAGACCTGGGCATATTGCTAACAGCAGCTCAGGTAGCTGCTCCCCAGCTGACAGCCACCACCCTGCTGGTTAACAGAAGGGCTTCCTGGGATCCGTGGGACACGGAGGACGGCAGCGCTGTCTCCTTAGGCAGAGCCTTGTGTTAGTCAATCTCACGGCATCTCGTTCTTCAGAAAGAAAGGGCATAGAGAATAAAAAAGAATTTGATTCCTCACCCCAACACCTTACAGAGGCTTGTCTGGGAGGGCTGCAGACAGCCTGGAAAGCTGCTGGAACAGGCGTCTGTCGCCTGACTCAATGCATCTTCCCTAGGAAGGGCCTATCACTCCCAAAGCAAAACTGAGTCCTAAACGAAGTGTTTATTCCTCTTTCTCCTTATTGCACTGCTGTATTGTAGTGTATGTGCCTCTTGAGAGCTCAGACTCAGAAGCAGCACAGCCTGGTTCCAAGTCCTGGCTCTGCCCCTTTAAACTTGGGAGACCAGATGAGTGACTTAACGTCTCTGTGCTTCGGAAAAATGGGGGCATTAACAACACCTCCCCCATGAAGTTGTGATGACTGCATAAGTGGACCCATGTAAAGAGCTTAGAATAGCGGCTGGTATACAGTAAGTCCTCAACATACGTTATTTTTGAGTCTATAAAAGAAAAGCAAACAAGCAACGAAGACAACGCCCCGCCTCTAATCCTTCCCAGCCCCCACGCACCGCCAACCCCTCAGTTCGTAGGCTGCGTCTCTGGCACTCGGGTTCGTCTGTGCTTCTAATATTTAAGGATTCCTGACGTCCCTTTCCTCCTTATGAGCTCAGCCTTGCGCTGCATCTGTGGAATCAGATATTTCATTCCTTATCTCTAGGAGTTGTAGTTGAAAACATTCAACACTAGCCTAATCTTCCACTCAGACCAGAAGCTCTGCCTTCCCTTCTCCAGGCTTTCTGCCATCCAACACTGAAAGCGTCTCAACTGAGTTGGAAGGTGTCTGCAGTGGGGTAGGCTAAGCTGCGGAAACAAACAGGCCCCAGAAGTGTTGGATTCTCCCTCATGCAGCAGCTTCAGGTGGCAGGGCCAGGTTGGCGGGGCGCTCTGCCCAAGCACCGGGCCTGACATCATGATGAAGTACTGGGCTGACATCGGAGCTGCCGTCTTCTGCACAAAGCTTCCATGAACCTCTGGTTGTGGTCATTCCAGCCCTCAGGATGGCGAAAAGGCACGAAGGCACACATGGAAGTTTCTATGGGCCAGTCCAGAAAGTGGCACGTGTCACTCCAGTCAAGTTCTACTAGAAAAAGTTAGCACGTGGCCAAACCCAACTCCAAAGGAGCCTGGGAAGTAAAGCGTAGGCGGCGTCACATGCCCCGCTGGAAGTCTCTTACTGCCAAAGGAGAGACAGGAGACTTGTGGAGAGCAAGCAGTCTCTGGCACGGAAGAGAAAACACTGGGTCCTGCAACAGAAAGCCCGATTATATTTGGAGATTGGGCAGGAGAAGGTCAGTAGCCAGGACCTCTCTCAGGAAGGAACATTTCGGGAGGGGTCGGAGTTACTTAGAGGATAAAACGCTCGCATTGTCTTTAGGAAGAGAAAACCTGGAGTATCCTGGGAAGCAAAAGGGGTGGCATGGCTGGTGGGCTGAGGGGAGCAGAGCCAGCTGGGACTAGGGGGTGTCAGGAGCCCACTCAGGCTGGATCTTACAGGCCTTTCATAGACCCAGCTCTAACTTTGAGAACAGTGGGAATCCATCCAGAAGTGTATGCAGGGAGCTGATATATTGCGATTCTTATTTTTAAAAGAAGGTTTATTTATTTATTTATTTATTTATTTATTTATTTATTTATCATAAAGAAGAGAGTGTGTGAGAGCAGGGGCAGGGGCAAATGGGGAGGGAGAGGGACAAGCAGACTCCGTGGTGAGCCCCATAGAGGGCTCAATCTCACGACCCTGAGATCATGATCCTAGCTGAAACCAAGAGTTGGCTGCCTGACTTAGCCAGCCAAGGGCCCCCAATTTTCATTTTTATTTTTTAAAATTTTTAAAGATTTATTTATTCGTTTCTAAAGATTTTATTTATTTATTCATGAGAGACAGAGAGAGAGAGGCAGAGGCAGAGGCAGAAGCAGGCTCCTTGCTAGATACAGGACTCTATCCCAGGACCCTGGGATCATGACCTGAGCTGAAGGCAGACGCTTAACCAAGTGATCCACCCAGGCGCCCTAAGATTTATTTATTAGAGAGAGAGAGAAGACAGAGCATGCCTGAGTGGGGGGAGGGGCAGAAGGAGGGGGAGAGAGAATCTCAAGCAGGCTCCCCACTGAGTGTGGAGCCCTACACCGGGCTGGATCCCGGGACCCTGAGATCATGACCTGAGCCATAACCAAGAGTCAGCTGCTTAACCGACTGAGCCACCCAGGCGCCCCCACCCCCCTCATTTTCATTTTAAAAGGTCAGTTTGACTCTCAGTGCCCAGATTTTGGTTTCTAAATACCATTCTCCAATAAAAGCAGCAGAGCTCCTTGGGAGAAAGGCTGATTCAGGGCTAGGGCTGGGAAAACTCAAGATGAACCTGGAACATTTTGTCATAGCAGAAAGCAAGGCAGTACTTGAAACAACAAAAGGATGGGGGCATGTCAAGGGACACATCAGCCAACTTGAAAGAACTCCCAGTGGCCAGGGCTGGAAAACGCTGAGCAGCAAAGTAAATAACGTAGTACTAGATTACAACTCAGAGTGTAAAATATATATACCTGAGTCCACGGTGACATAAATAAATGGGAGAGAAGGGACGAATCTTCCTTACAAAGAATTCCAGATAGCATATGTAGCTCCTTTGACTATGGGCAGATGTGGCAACTGGCTTCCAAAGGGTACTGTTTGGAAAGAGGAAACCGTAGTTTACAGTAGATAAACTTGGCAATGTGACAAGTGATCGAAGTTAACATCGCCAGTGACATCATGTTGATATCAGGTACTCTTGGTAGAAGGTCATGTCACCGTTGGGGTATTTACCCCCCCCCATACCAGTCTAGTCATAGTAAAAACAGAAAAACCCAAGTTGGGGGATATTCTATAGAATTCCTTACCAGTACTTCTCAAAAGTGTCAAAGTAGTGAAAAACAAGGAAAGGCTGAGAAAAAGGCACAGGCTAGAGGGGGCCGAGGAGTTTAGTTAATAACAGTGCATGTTAGGGGCGCCTGGGTGGTTAAGCCTCCAACTCTTAGTTTCAGCTCAGGTTGTGATCTCAGGGAGCTGGGATCAAGTCCTGTGTCAGGCTCCACGCTTAGTGTGGAGTCGGCTTGAGATTCTCTCCCTCTCCCTTTCCCTCTGCTCCTCCGCCTACTGTCTCTCTCTCTGTCTCTCAAAAAAATATATATTTTTTTTTTAAAAATCAGTAGATGCAAAATGTCTATAGGGCTGAGGTTGAGAAACCGTTATCCATAGAAACTCCTGCACAGATGCCCACGGGGTGTATGCAGTGGGTCCAATACCACTCAGAGCAGCATTGTTTGGCTAGAACACAAGTGGAAGCAAGACAGATGCCTGCAGCATTTATCCAACAAGATGAATACCGTGTGCCAGTGGAATACCACACACCTGTGAATAGTGAATGAACAATAACTGTATACATCATGAATGACTCTCAGAAAGTGTTGAATTTTTAAAAAGTAAGCTGCATTTGTATGAAGTTCAAAACCAAGCGAGCTAAACAAAATTCAGTTTGGGATGGATGCGTCCAAAATGCTGTGGTAAAACTCACAGCAACTGCAGTGACCTTTCCACATGTTATCTGAGCATCGCCCTCCCCTGTCTGTTGGACAGCGTTGCCTCCCAGGATCCTGGAGAATCTTGTCTTGGTAATCACAGTCGCAGGAGGAGAGGACAGTAATTGTAATTAGTGGCTGAGGCCAAGGATAATAATTATCCCCAAATGCACAAGACAGTCCTACATGAGGAAAACCTGTCTTGCATCCTGAACTTTTAACTGACTCCTTGGGCATTCATAGAGATAAAAACAAACAAACAAACAACCACCTTTCAGAAAAATTAGCTCAGGAGGACTGTTAGACCAAAATGTAAAACCACAAAGCAATAGGACTTCTAGAAGATTGCATAGGAAAAAAAACCTAGGTGAACTTGGGTTTGGTGATAAACATTTAGATACAACACCAAGAGAATGATCCATGAAAGAGAAAAAAGTGTTAATATGGACTTCATTAAAATTAAAACCTTCTGCTCTGTGAAAGGATTTGCTGAGAAAATGAAGAGAAAAGCCACAGACTGGGGGAAAATATTTGCAAAAAACGTATTTGTATTTTAAAAAAGAATACCATCTTAGAAACATTTTTTAAAAGATATTATTTATTTGAGAGAGAGAGAGCAAGAGAGCATGCATGATGGGAGTGGGAAGCAGGGACGAGGGCAGCAGAGGGAGAGGGACAAGCAAACTCCAAGGTAGGGCTTGATCTCACAGCCCCAAGATCATGATCTGAGCCAAAATCAAGAGCCCGATGCTTAATGGACTGAGCCACCCAGCTCCCCTGCAAAACACGTATCTGATCAAGGACTTATATCCAAAATATACAAAGAACTCTTAAAACTCAGCAATAAGAAAACAACACAATTCAAAAGTGGGTAAAAGATCTGAACAGACACCTCTCCAAAGAAGATCTACAAGTTGGGGCGTCTGGGTGGCTCAGTCGTTAAGCATCTGCCTGCGGCTCAGGGCGTGATCCCGGCGTTCTGGAATCGGGCCCCGCATCAGGCTCCTCCATTTGGAGCCTGCTTCTTCCTCTCCCACTCCCCCTGCTTGTGTTCCCTCTCTTGCTGGCTGTCTCTCTCTCTGTCAAATAAATAAATAAATAAAATCTTTAAAAAAAAAAAAAAGAGATCCACAAGTGGTAAATAAGCACGTGAATTGCAAATGAAAAAAACGGGATACCACTACCGACCTATTGGAATGACCAAAGTCTAAAACACTGACTGGGATGTGGAGCAACCGGAATGCTCCTTCATTGCCGGTGAGAATGCAAAATGGTATGGGCACTTGAAAATTTGGGAGTTACTCAGAAAACTAAACGTAGTTTGACCACAAGCTCCACCAATCATACTCCGGGGTATTTACCCAATTGAGTTGGAAACATACGTTCATGAAAAAACATGCACGTGAATGTTTACAGCAGCTTTATTCTTGATCACCCAAAACCGGAAGCAACAAAGATGTCCTGCAATAGGTAAGTAGATAAATGAACTGTAATAATCCGTATAATGGAATACTATTCAGCGCTAAAAAAAATTAAAAGTGAGCTATTGAGCTACACAAAGACATGGAGAAGCCTTAAAGGCATATTGCTGTGGGAAAGAATGCAGTCTGAAAAGGCTACATTCTGTCTGATTCCTACTACGTGACATTTCAGAAAAGGCAAAACTATTTGGACAGGAAGAAGATCAGTAGTTGCGGGGACTCCGGGGATGGAGGGGGGCATGCATAGGTATGAGGACTTCTAGGGCAGTGAAACTACTCCGTATAACACCGTAATAGTGGATACGTGACATGCTGCTTCTGTCAAAATCCATATACACACAAGAGTGAATCTTCATGTGAACTATGGGCTATACTTAATAAGAATGTATCAACATGGGTTCATCAGTTGTAACAAATATACCACCATAAAGCAAGATGTTAGTAACAAGGGCGACTGGGGAATGGGTGGGGGGGTGAGTATATGGAACTCTATATGCTATTTACTCAACTGTTCTATACATCTAAAATTGTACCGAAAATAAAACCTCTTTATTTTGAAAACCAGGTTGATAATTTTCTAAGCCTGGCCCCAACCCCATTTTCTGCCTGGACACACTGTATTATTTGTAGGGTTTGAGAATACACAGCATCTCTCAGTAACTGTCTAGGTAGAGAGACAGCTGCACTGGGTTTTGTTTGGAACCTTGCCAAGACTTGCTCACCATTTCAGAAAGTGGCATCACCAGTAGCAAACTGGCAGGCTTTGAGTGGCCGGCTCACCCGCCTGCTTTGTGTGCCCACTGGCAACCGTTAGAATCACTGTGGTTTTATAAAGAGCGGCCCCCATCCGACTGCTCCGCTGGGCCCGAGCCCTTACATATTCAAACACACACTATTTTATTACTAAATACTTTTGCTTATCCTGTGTAGTACAATTAGGACATTATACTGACATTTTTTTGGTGTAGAGGTAAGTTTTATTATATATTAATTCACTGCAGGATAGCAACAAAACATTTGCTGTATTTGTAATTGACTAAGTCTGAGAGTTGAGAACCTCCCTTTTAAAATTGAAATCCAAACTCTTTCCTCCTGTCCTAACCAGTGGTCTCAGCCCCTGCTCCCCCCAGGCCTGCCAAAGGGATCTGTTTGTGTGACTCAGAATGTGCCAGCATTCCCAGGTCCCCGGTCTTGGTACAGGCTGTTCTCTCCCTGAAATGCCTTCATTTTCTTTTCTCACCACCCCAACAAATGCAGTGTGCCCCAGGCTCAGCTCCTCATGGCCTTCCTTTGAAACCTGAGCCATAGCTGTGCCCTACCTGCAGTCCCTTTCACTTAATTTTCCTGATGGCTTTTTTAAGATTTTATTTTTAAGTAATCTCTACACACAACGTGGGGATCGAACTCACAAACCCGAGATCAAGAATCAAATGCTGCCCCAACTGAGCCAGCCAGGCACTCCTACTTAGTTGTCTTTAAACGACTCATTTTTCATAAATTAATTTTGAATTTATATTAAATTATAAACAAATTAATCTTTTATCTTTTATACTTTTTAATTATAGTTGACACACAATGTTATATTACTTTCAGGTGTACAATAAGCACATTTCTTTTCAAGCTAAATAAGTTATAAAAAATAAAATAAAAAATTACAAAAGTTTAATCTTTCATTATTTTAATAAACATATTGTATTAATATTTAATTTTTATTTAATTCTAATAAATTTATAAACACTTATCATAATGTTATTTTTCAAAGAAAAGTGTATATCATTATCATAATTACGAAACTAGCATCAATAGCCCTAAAAATAAAGCAACAATAAAAATAGAGAAGGAGGGGCGCCTGAGTGGCTCAGTCAGTTAAGCGTCTGCCTTCAGCTCAGATCATGATCCCAGAGTCCTGGGATCCAGTCCTGCATGGGCTTCCTGCTCAGTGAGGAGCCTTCTGCTCCCTCTCCCTCTGCCACACCCCCTGCTTGTGCTCCTGCACTCTCTCTCTCTGCCAAATAAATAAATAAAACCTTTAAAAAAAAATAGAGAAGGAACATAAACATTATTAACCTCTGTTTAGATAAAGTTGTCAGCAGAAGCCCTGAAGCCATCACTTTGGTAGAGAAAGAGGGAGAGAGACCAACAGGTGTTAGAAACATGTTAGCACCAAGTTGAGACTTTCCCCTTGAGATACTCCAAAGGCTTGAAAGCAAATTGAAAAGAGAATAACTTTCTCTTCCAGTCTAATTTAATGCTGTCTCTTTTCTCCCTGGTATTACAATCCATTTATTTACTAAGCATTTGCCAAGCACCTGCTAGCAACCAGGCAGGAACGCTAGATGTTGGCAATAATAAAACACTGAGCCAGACAAGCACAGTCTTTGCCCCACAGACTCACAGTCGACTGGAGAAACACACACACACGTAATCTGCAAGTGGTCCTAAAATTTCATTGCTTATGAAAATAATTTATGATTTAGAGTCTCTTACTTCTCAGGCTTCCCCCATATGCACTGATAACTGCAGAGCAAACTTGTAAATTACATGAGTTAGAGCAAATTAATTCCAAAATTGCAATGGTCTATAATCTTTTCTAAGTTTTTCACAGGAAAAAGAAAGTGGGAGGTGGGTGCATCTTAATAGGTATGATGTGATGTGACCTGGGGCCGCCCGAAAGTTTGTTTGTTTGATCTTTTGTTTAGAGGCTGCTTTGCGAGAGCACCTCCGGGTCACCCTTTCCTCCTGAGCCTTTGCTTAACCCCTTGCTGCCCGGAACGCTGCTCAGCCTCACTGTCGCCTGGAAGCCTGCCTGGACTCCCCAGCTAGACCCACGCCTCCGCAGTGCGCCCCGAAGGTCCGGCGCTTCCCCAGGCACCCGCTTGGAAGAGAAGAACCCGTCTGTCCGTCTGTCTTCCAGACCTGCCTGGGGGCTCCGACAGCACCGGCACCTGGCCCTCTCTTTGGCCTCCCGAAGCACCTAGCTCGGCGCAGTCCGCCAGGACCACTGGCGACAGACGCTCAGGCTACCCCCGGGCGAGCCGGCTCCTCCGAGGGCTCCCGCGTTCCCGCGCGCTGCGCGGCTCTGACACCACCTCGGAATTGGCGGAGGGGGAAGAAGCCGCACCAGGTCCCCTACCCAGCCCCGGGTGGGGGAGGGGCGGGGTGCCTCCCCTACCGCCTCCCCCACCCCTCCCGCCGAGGTCCGGGACGGGCGCCCGTTGGGCGGGGAGGCCCCAGGAGACCTTCTCGGATCAGCCGCCTCTAAGCCGCACGGGAGCGCGGGGGGGAGTCTTGGGTCCTCGGACAGCGAGGTCGAGCGGGTCCAACGCCTGAGTCTAGAGTCCTGGCCAGGAGGAGGTGGGGAGGGGTGGTGCGACCCTCTGTCTCCGCCCCGGAGGCGGAGC
>NC_048233.1:84901964-84955582 GCF_002007445.2 Ailuropoda melanoleuca | reverse complement strand
CCGCCCCTTTCGGGGGAGACCCGACCCCCCCCCGGCTCTGTCCACCGCCCGCCAGACCCAGTCTCCCCGGTCCTCCGCCCTCAGGACCCGGCGTAGGTGCAGGTGCAGCGCGCCACCTCCCTCCCAGCCCGGCGCATCCCGCTGGGCGGCCATGGCGCGAGGAGACGCCCCACAGGACAGGCGAGTTGGGGACCCGGTGGGGTGCGGACGCGGATCCGGGTGGCCGTGGGCAACGCAGACCCGCTGCCTTCGGGCGCTCCAAGGCTCAAAGCTGACTGGGTGGAACTACAATTCCCATCAGCCGCCTCCGTCGGCTGCCTGAGCCGGAGCGATGGGGGTTGTAGTCCGCTCTGCGGAGGGGGCGGCCTGGGAGGCGGGGGGCGGGGGCGCGGCTGAGGCGTTGCGTCCTCAGGGTGACCTTCTGACTGATCCCCACAGCTACCACCTGGTCGGGATCAGCTTCTTTATCCTGGGCCTGGGCACGCTCCTTCCCTGGAACTTCTTCATTACGGCCATCCCGGTGAGCCTCGCGGCTACAGTGCCAGCCTCATGGCCACAACCACCATCGCCTTGGACGCGAGGAGCATCAGGCGCTCTCCCATCACGCCACCTCTGACTCCTCACACGCCCGTTTGTCCGCGCGTTTGTCCGCTGAAGCACGGAGCCTCGGAGAGGGGAGGTGCCCCTCTCACAGAGAGAAAAGTCAAGCTTTCAGGGATGCCCAAATCCTACAGGGGCAAGGCCACCAGCTGGGGGTGGGGGTGGGGCTGTCTGTGGACCTAGCGAGGAACTACACATCCGGAACTACACACCCGCCACCCCTGTTATTACCCCTGGCTAGTCACTCCTGGGCTAATCCACTCCAAAAGTGTGTTATCTAAGCCTTTGGTTTTCGTTGAAATAGCACAAATTACATTCATTCATCCAACAAACAGTTAACAACATGCATCTACTGTGAACCAGGCCCTGTTCTTGGCGCTGGGGCTACAGGAGGGAACCCAACAGAGGAAGCCTTCACCCTCATGGGGCTCACATTCTCTCAAGGGAAGGCAGAAATGTGGAGTTTGTGCTCTCTTTAGGACTGGGTTATTCATATATATTCAATGCAACAACTTTCCAGATGCCTCTTCAGTGTGGCTCTCTGCTGGCCCCTGGTCTTGAGAGGGAGCTGGGTGCCAAAGAACTATTAATAATTGAATATGGCACCTGCCACCCCAGGCTTGGAGCAAAGTCCTGTGGGTTCCCAGGGGAGGGAGCAATTCCTTCTGCTTCACAGAAGAGGTGATTTGTAACTTGGGAGAAGGGCAGGTAAAGCATTGGGGTTTGGGGTTTGGGGAGAAGTGGGAGGAAAGGGGGAAGGCGTTCCAAGTAGAGATGATGGCCTTGCAAACGCACCAAGGCGGGGGAATGCCAGCCTGTTCAGAGAAAGGGCCAGAGCGTGGGGTACCTAGAGCTTAGCGGGATGGAGCAGGAGATGCAACACAATAGGGAGGTCTTGATCGGGTTCTGAAGGGCTCCCAGTGCTGTTCCAAAATCCTGGGGCTTTGCCCTGCAGGCAACAGGGAACCATGGGCAGGGGAGAGGAGAAAGTTAAGCAGAGGCTTAATGAATGTGTGTTCCAGAGAGAATGCAGTTGGTCAGCACCTAGGCCAGGGCCTGGCTTACAGTAGGCACTCCATAAATCCTCAGGAATCTAGGAGCTGCTGAGGAGTGGGGGTAGAGGCTGGAACCAGGACACTGCAGAGGAAGGGTGATTCAAAGATGAAGCAAGGCCCTGGTTGGGGGTTCTTAGGGTTTGGGCTCTGTCCCAGACGTCTGCTGTTCAATTCAGGGAACATTCATCGAGCTCCGACTGTATACCAGGTGCTAGGATCGGTACAAGGGCAAACAGACAGTTCCCGCAGACTTGAACTGAGCAAGCCCAAGCATGGGAGGAGACAGAGAGGAGAGGCTGGGTGGCTCCTCAGGGTGGGTTGGAGGGTGACCCTGTACCCCTTTCCCTGGTATCCTGGCAGTACTTCCAGGGGCGGCTGGCAGGAGCCAACACCACCGCCGGGACCCTGGACACCAACCACACAGGCCCTGCAGACACCTTCAACTTCAACAACTGGGTGACGCTGCTGTCCCAGCTGCCGCTGCTGCTCTTCACACTCCTCAACTCCTTGCTGTACCAGTGGTGAGAGGCCCCGCCCCTCGGGCTCCCCGCAGGCCATCCCTCCGTGGTCCCTCCACCACCCCTGCTGAGGAAGCTCCATCTGGGCCCAGGGAAGACCTCCCATCCTTCCTCCACTCCCCCTGCATGCCCCCCCCCCAGCTCCCACTGTCCAACCCTGGGCTCAGCCTCTTGCCTACCTCCCCCTGCCGGGCCGGGCTCGAGCCAATGCCCACTCTGCCCTACTCATGAGCAGCGTTCCTGAGACGGTGATTCTGGGCAGCCTGCTGGTCATCCTGCTGCTCTTTGCCCTGACGGCAGCATTGGTCAAGGTGGACATGAGCCCTGGGCCCTTCTTCTCCATCACCATGGCCTCTGTTTGGTTCATCAACTGTGAGCACTGCTGCCCCTCCCCACCTCCCCACCCCATCCACCCAGGGCTTCAGCCCAGCCTCTTCTTTGTAACTGAAAGGGCCCGACATATCCAAGAAGGAAACAGAGCAGCAGCATAACTCCTATCCATGATGAGAAACTGAGGCCCGGAGGGAGAAGAAAAGTCACTTGTCCCAAACCCACAGTGACCTAAGATCAGGTCTCCTAGCCCCAGCCCCTCAGACCTACGGCTGCACCTGAGAAGGAAGAATGGGGGGGGGGTTACACCAGGGTGCTCAGAGTCTCCTGCCTGCCCAGCCTAGTCCAGAGTCTCCCGTGCACCCTGACATCGCCTCCTCCAGGGAGCCTCTAAGGCTTGCCCCATTGAGCAGCAGCCCCACTCTTATCCCTCCACAGCCTTCTGTGCAGTTCTGCAGGGCAGCCTCTTCGGGCAGCTGGGCACCATGCCTTCCGCCTACAGCACCCTCTTCCTCAGCGGCCAGGGCTTGGCTGGGATCTTCGCTGCCCTTGCCATGCTCATGTCCATGGCCAGTGAGTAGACTTGGGTGGCTGGAGGGTGGGGGTTACCTCTGGGATTCTGGGGAGCAGACCGAGTGTGGTAGGAGGGAGATCCCTTGGGTCCTGGGCAGAGATGGAGGTGATGGGGAGCTGGGGGGTGGGTTTGGGGGTAGGGAGTGGGGCTCTTGGGTTCTACAGTGAGAGAACGATCAGGTGAGGACTGGGTTAACTTGGGGCCAGGGGCGGGACTCCTGAGGCTGACACTGGTAAGCGGCAGAAGCCTGGGGTGCAGGGAAGGGGGTCAGGTTTAGGATTCGGATAAACTTGGTTGGAATCCTAGTTCCACTGCTCCCCAGCCAGGGGCACTGAACAAGTCACTTCACCTGTGTCAGTTTCCCCACTGAAATGCCTCTTATAGCTCTGTCCTCAGACTGTAAGGAGTATGCAATAAAAATGAGCACATAATAGTTGCTCAACAAAAGTGACAAGTAGGGAGGAACGAGAGAAGCCAAGGGCTGGGCTGGGGCCCTGCACAGGTTGGTCAGTGAGCAGAGCAGAAGAGGCCAGGAGGTGGATCCGAGAAGTGCATGATGGGAAGTGGGACACGAGCCATTAGCCACTGCCCCCTGCCCCCCGTGGGAGCCAGTGGGACCAGCCCCTCCACTCTGCAGCTGAAGTTTCTGCACAGGTGGCGTGGATGCCCAGACCTCCGCCCTGGGGTACTTCATCACACCCTGCGTGGGCATCTTCTTGTCCATCGTGTGTTACCTGAGCCTGCCCCACCTGGTGAGCCTGGTATTGGGCTCGAGGCCCCACTTCAGAGCATCTCAGATACAGCTCTGAGTCTGAGGCCCTGAGAGAGGCCAAGGGAGGAGGAGGAGGGTCCTGATCCCCAAAGAGCCACTGGGGGACTCCAGCCTCTAAGTCGACAGGGTGGAGAGGGATCCAGACGCCTCAGCCAAGCCAGGAAGGGCCAACGCTTTCCTTCTGCAGGAGTTCGCCCGTTACTACCTAGCCAAGAAGCCATCGCAGGCGCAAGGTCAGGAGCTGGAGACCAAAGCTGAGCTCCTCCAATCTGGTGAGCCCGGGACCCTGCTGGGGAGGGGGAAGACCCAGCGGAGGGTAAAGCGACCTCTGCAGGGAAGCATTTCCCCTCTGTGATACCTCCCCATCCAGAGTCCTCGCCCCTAGTAGCCTTGTGTGAGCAGACACAGAAGCTCATGAAGGGACGTCAGGGGGAGTCGAGTCAGCCCCGTTGGCTTAGAGCTTCAGTTTCCCCTGCTGTAAAATGGGGAGACATTAGAGCTCCAACATGCTAGTTCTGGGTCCAAATGCCTTTGTTCGAATCCTGGCCTCACGACATCCAAGCTGGGTGGCCTGAGGCAAGTCCCTTAACCTCTCTGAGCCTCAGTTTCTTTATTTGGAAAACAGTCCAGGGAGATAAGCCATTTAAGGTGCTTAACTCTGCCGACTCGCGACTCACGACTCACATATGTGCTTCATAAGGAGTAGTTTAGCATATTTCCATGGTTCATTCTCTTTGCTTACATCCTGGGCTGGAAGAGAGTCCCTTGTCTTAACTGCTAGGAATCGCCTTCCGTCGAGCCTGGCTGTCACAGGCATGACCCTGCCCTCCCTTCTTGCCCCAGATGAGAAGAACGGTATTCCCAACAGTCCCCAGAAGGTAGCCCTGACTCTGGATCTTGATGCTGAGAAGGAGCCAGCGCTGGAGCCAGAGGAGCCCCAGAAGCCGGGAAAACCTTCCGTTTTCATTGTCTTTCAAAAGGTTTGGCTTGGATATGGCCCCTAACCACCAGCCCCCGGGAAGAGCGAGCTGCTCTCTCCAGCCCTCTCTAAAGACCCTTAGAATGCAGCGGGGCCTTAGTGCTCCCCTGTCCACTTCAAGGTGCTAGGGTCATAGCGGGTCAGGAACACAGCGAGGCCAGGCCCCGGGAGTCCTGCTCCCAGGCCAGCACGTGGGGGTTGGGGCTGCATGTTGGGCCATAGTCGCCCCGCCCGCTTACACCCTGCCTCTGGCTCTCAGATCTGGCTGACGGCGCTGTGCCTTGTGCTGGTCTTCACGGTCACTCTGTCCGTGTTCCCTGCCATCACGGCCATGGTGACCAGCTCCACCAGTCCTGGGAAGTGGAGTGAGTGCTGGGAAGCAGAAGAGGGCAGGGCAGGGGAGAGGAGGGGAGGGAGGAGGAGTGAAGGGGAGCGGAGGGGAGGGGGGAGGAGGGACCAGAATGAGCCCTTTCTCTCGCAGGTCAGTTCTTCAACCCCATCTGCTGCTTCCTTCTCTTCAACATCATGGACTGGGTGGGACGGAGCCTGACCTCCTACTTCCTGTGGGTGAGCATACCTGGGCTGGGGATATCTGACGGTTTCAGGAGGCAGTTAGGGATCAAAGGGTGGGAAACAGCCCAAAAAGGTGATCTTCCCAAAGTCTGACCTATCTAGGTCTGGCCACAGAACAGTTGGCCAAGTGGTAGTGAACACCTGGCCCCTAGAGGTATGCAAGTCAGGGCTTGGACTACGAGTTCCTTGAGAGCTGAAGTCATGTCCAATAGACCTATGTCTCCAGCATCCAGCCCAGGACCTGGCCCTCGGTGCCCAGCCCAGAGACCCTTACATGGAAGTTCCTGTCCCATGTGAGAGGTTGGACAAGATTCCTAGTGTTTGCATTGCTTTTAGCCAAGGTGCTGCTTCTCTAAATGAAATCTTCCAAGGAGATATAACAAATAAAGTAGACCAAAGAGGAGCTGCTCTGATCCCAGCTGGGCTGGGGCCTGGATCTCCGGCCCCCAACCCCATTCAGCAACACCGCCTGCCCCAAAGGGGTTTGTGGAACCCCCAGGGGTACTTGGAGGAACCCAGCTGGAGAACCAAAGATGCTGTGTTAAGGTCTCCTCCAGAGCCCAAGCTGGAGATCAGAAGGGGCAGAGGCTGGCCCCAGGCCAGTCCTTGATGGCTGGGCGGCGTTGGCCCAGCCCCTCACTCTCCAGGGGCCTCAGTGCCGGGGCCCTCTCCGGCTCACACGGGGGAGGAGGTCGGGGGAGGGACAGAGTCTAGCCGGGTGTCCTGCCAGCGATGGCCCTCAGCCCCGCTTCCCCCTCAGCCCGATGAGGACAGCCGGCTGCTGCCGCTGCTTGTCTGCCTGCGTGTGCTGTTCGTGCCGCTCTTCATGCTGTGCCACGTGCCCGAGAGGTCCCGGCTGCCCGTCCTCTTCCCGCAGGACGCCTACTTCATCACCTTCATGCTGCTCTTCGCCGTCTCCAACGGTTACCTCATGTCCCTCACCATGTGCCTGGCGCCCAGGTCTGGGGGTCAAGAGGGAGGGCCTGGGGGTGGGCTGGTGGGCCTGCCGAGAGGGGGCCCGTCCTGCTTCCGGCCAGCCGGGCCAGCCGGGCCAGCCGGGCCCCAGCTGTCTCTAGGCCTCGCTGGTGCCCCCTGTCAGGTCAGGCCTTACCTGCTGAGCCGCCCTGGGGCAGGAGCTGGGGCGAGGCAGCCTCAGCTGGGGGCATTCCTGCCCGGCGACAGATGACATAGCCCAGGGACAGCTTCTAGAGCCTCCCCTCTGGGCCTGTTTCCCCATCTTGAAATAAATGGGTTGAACTATCATTCCTTAGGGCCCAGCTCCTCCCAAAATTCTCAGTTGAAGGTGGAGCTAAGGTCTTGATCCAAAGTGGGGGTTCATGGGCTGTTTACTCTAGGGACAATGGAGTTGAGAGTCCTGAGAGAGTAAAGGTGACAGGGAGGACCAGGCTGGGACGTTTTGTTGAGCGCAAAGGCAGTGGAATCTAGAATCCCATACTACTGGGCCTGCAGCGCCCGAGAGATGTCCTTGGCACTGGCCTTGCTTTATAGATCAGGAAACTGAAGTCCAGACAGAAGGGCCTAATTACGGTGACCCAAAGGTGGGGTCAGCCCAGACTAGAATTCAGGGGTCCTATTGTAAGGGGAGCAGAGGGCACTGGGGCTGGGGCTGGGTTTGGCCTGGTGTACCCTAAGAGCTCCTACTCCTGTGTGTTCTAGGCAGGTGCTGCCACATGAGAGGGAAGTGGCTGGCACCCTCATGACCTTCTTCCTGGCCCTGGGGCTCTCCTGTGGAGCCGCCTTCTCCTTCCTCTTCAAGGCTCTGCTCTGAAGGGCTCCATCTAGGGCTCGCCCACAGCTCTCTTCTCGCTGCCCCTTCGGAGCTGAGACCCAACGCAGGGGGAATGGCGAGCCGGGTTCAAGCCTCTGCTGGGCGGGGGCCCCTTGGTCTGCGGGTCCCAGGAGGAGGCGGGTGTTGCTCTCCTTCCCCAGCTGGTGTCCGCTTGGGGGCTGCAAGGAAGAATTCACCAGCGGCCATTCTAACCCTCACCCGGGAATGGAGCTGACGCACAGAGACAGACTCTTTAGAGGTGCACAAGACCTCATTCCAAGGGCACCGATCAGAGCGAAGAGGGCCAAGGGCCCTGGCCCTTCCTCACCATCAAGAGTACATTTGTTCATCTCAAGAAATGCACTTGCTAATCTGTGGGGACCGGAGGCCACCAGCGGGGTCTTGCCAAGGGTGTGGCTGGTGTGGCCCAGCCTCAGGTTGAGAGTGGGAGTGGGGATCGGCCCGGGGCAGGTGCTCCTCTTCTCCCCAGGCCTCAGTAACCCCAGGGCAGAGGATGCCAGGAAAGCTGAGGGCAGCAGGAAGAAGGCACAGACATTAGGGATCTGAGGGTACCGACGGGACGGGAACCTGTGGGCCCCAAACAGTGTTTTCATTGCCAAGACTTAACTGTCTCCACTCCCCAGGGCCCGGCTGGGCCTAGTCCCGGAGCTGCAGTTAGCCTCCATGGGTGCGCTGCACTTTTCAGTTTGCAAAGCTCTTCCATCCCCGCTCTCTCACTGAAGTCACACTGAGACCCTTGGGGGGAGCCAGGCAGGGATTGTGCTCTCCCTTTGTGCAGGTGAGGAAACCGAGTCTCGGGGGAAACGATTGGTCCGTGGCAGAGCCGGGACCCAGCCCCCGCCCCCCTCCTCCCTGTAGGTGCTGTTCTTCTTGCCCCCCACCTGCTTCTCTTTCCCTCAAGAGGCTCAAGGCAGGAGTCCTAAGCACTTACTCCATATTTTGGCTGTTTCTCCCTCCAACCCTGCTCCCGGATCTAATAACAACCTTCTTCATTTGTATAATCAATTCACTGAGTCTTTATTTCCAAAGTGCTTTCAGCTCTATCGGCTTTGATGAGCTGGGTGGGGTAGGGATGATTGTACTCATTTGACAGATGGGATGACTGAGGCCCTGAGAGAGGCCGGAATTCGTGGGCATCCCTATGCTGGGCCCTCTTGACCACATGGTGGCCTGTGCTCCTGGGCAGAGCACCTGGCTGCATGAACCACTAGGGCTCCCCCCACAGGTGTCCTGCCTCCCCCGCCCCACCCCCCATCTCAAAAATGGAGCCTCGGGGAGGCCGTCAGAGAATTTTCGGGAGGGATGGAGAAAAGGCCTGCTTCACCACACACCTGTACTACTCTGCCCAGCCCAGAGAAAAACAAAGCCATTAGAGGCACCGGCCTTTCTCCCCACGTGCCCTCCCGCCTGCCGTGAACATTCGCTGAGCAGCTATTATATATACCAGGCCCTGAGTCAGGACAGGGTCCCTGCTCAGAGGTGAGATATGACCTTGGGAGCTGAAATAAAGCCACAGGGCAGATCCCAAGGGAGGATTCATTCCTTTGACCGCTATTCACTGTGCCAGGCCCTGGCTGGTCTGGTGACCCCGAAACAAAGGAGACAGGTCCCTGCCCCAAGGCCACAGGAAGTAGAATGTAATATGGGATGGGTCTCTGAGGGCCCTGCAGAAGTACGGAATGTAAGATTCCAAAAAAGGGTGACGTGGATCCCTCTGGGAAGTCAGGGTGGCAGCTCTAAGTGTCCCCCTAGATGGGCCTCAAGGGAAGAAAAGTGAGTTTTCCCCGGGCTGGGGTGGGGAAGGGGTGTCCCAGGCAGAGACAGCAGGGTGAGGGGAAGGCGCGGACACAGAATATTCAGGAACAGTGGGGACTTCGGGGGGGGGGGTTGGGGGAGCCCCTAGGATGTGAGAGTGGGAGAGGGGAGAGGATGAGGCTGGAGCAGTGGGTTGAGGACAAATGCTGAAGGGCCTTAGTGATGAGGTGTAAACAGGGGGTTAGACAGAGGGGGAGAGATCCAGGAGAGAAGAGGGTAGTTGCCTCTTTAGAGGCCATTTAACTTAGTGGGTAAGTGCAGGTGAGCCGATCCAGCGTTCTGGGTTCAAAGCCAGGCCCTTTCATTTAGAAGCCCTGGGAATCAGGACTTGCCCACGTGTGGAGTCTAGGGAGAGGTCGGGGCTGGAGTACAGACTGACATCCACTGAACAGAGGTTGTAGTCCTAGAGGTATCTTGTGCAGACCACGAGGCCCCGCCAGACCCTTTGACAGGGAATAGTGAGGACAGGACCACACACTTCCTGGGCCCCCTTCTCCTTCTCAACCTTCACAGACTGTTGAACCCAAAGCTCCCTAGACCTGCCAGACCCACCCTCACAGGCCAGGCAACTGTTCTGGGGAACCCACTGGTGCTGGTCTACTGGAGCAAGCCCACGTTAGCTGGGCGGGGGAGGATGGGCCCAGAAAGAGGACACTCACCCCTCAGATGTCCTTATGAGGTCACACCCTGGAATTCCTTCTTCCCACCCTCCTTCCTGGTAGACCCAGCCCAACCCGCCCATTGGATCAGTATGTAGGCGGCTTTTGATGCCGGAAACAAATACTGTGGCTGGTGGGCTGCACCTGCCCGTTCCTCTCCTGATGGCGAGTCCCCTGGCCACTGCCACCTCCCCAGCCTGATGCAGCCCTGCCAGCAGGCCCAGGTTCCCACGGAAGCAGCCAGCTGCCATCAGCAAACACCTGTAGAGGGCTCTATGTGACAAGCACTGGGACAGGCCTGCTGAAGAGACACAAACATTTGAAGGCCAGTCCTTGCCCTTGAGTTTCTCACCCTTTTATGAGGAGGTCTCCTGGTTTGTGAATTGATTCAACTTTCTAATTAAAAGGCAGAGATTGTTGGGGCACCTGGGTGGCTCAGTCGGTCAAACAGCTGCATTCAGCTCAGGTCATGATCCCAGGGTCCTGGGATCGAGCCCCACATTGGGCTCCTTGCTCAGCAGGGAGCCTGCTTCTCCCTTGCCCCTGCCACTTCCCTTGCTTGTCCTCTCTCTCTCTGACAAATAAATAAATAAAATCTTTTAAAAATAAATGAATAAAAGGCAGAGGTTATCAGAAGAATTAAAAATGATGCAACCGTATGCTGTCTACCAGAAACTCACTTTAGAGCAAAAAACAAAAATAAATTGAAAATGAAAGAATGGGAAAAGGTATTCCATGCCAATAGTAATCAAAAGACAGCCAGGCTGAATATACTAATATCAGACGAAATAGACTTCCTGTGAAGAATTATTTAAGAGACAAAGAAGGATGTTATATAGTCATGAAAAGGTATAATAATTATAAACATATGCACACCTAACAACAAAATCCTAAAAAGAATATGAAGCAAAAATGGACAAATTTGAAGAAATACACATTTCTACAGGAATAGTTGGACACGTCAATACTCCACTTTCAATGAAGGACAGAACAACCAGACAAGATCAACAAGGACACAGAGGACCTGAGCTCACCGTAACCCAATTAGGCCAAACAGACACACACAGAACGCTCACCTACAAGCAGCAGAACGGACCTCCTTCTAGAGGGCCTGAGGAACATCTCCCAGGATAGTTCATCAATTAGGACACCAAACAAAACTGCACTGCATTTGAAAAGATTGAAATCCTGGGGCGCCTGGGTGGCACAGCAGTTAAGCGTCTGCCTTCAGCTCAGGGCGTCATCCTGGTGTTATGGGATCGAGCCCCACATCAGGCTCCTCTGCTACGAGCCTGCTTCTTCCTCTCCCACTCCCCCTGCTTGTGTTCCCTCTCTCGCTGGCTGTCTCTATCTCTGTCAAATAAATAAATAAAATCTTTAAAAAAAAAAAAAAAGAAAAGATTGAAATCCTACAACGTATCTTTTCCAATCACAATGGAATGAAACTAAAAATCAATAACAAAAAGCGGACACTTCCTAAATATGTACCAATTGACACATTCTGAGCTAATGGGTTAAAAAAGAAGTCAAAAATATGGAAGCAGCCTAAGTGTCCATTGACGGATGACTGGATACACACACACACACACACACACACTGGAATGTTACTCAGCCATAGAAAAGAATGAGATCTTGTCATTTGCAACAACATGAAAGAACCTAGAGCGTCCTATACTAAGTGAAATAAGTCAGAGAAAGACAAATACCATATGATTTCACTCCTGTGTGGAAACTGAACAACAAAAGAAACAAACAGCAGAAACAGACCCATTAATACTGAGAACAAAATGGTGGCGCTAAGAGGAAAAGGGGGTGGGGGGATGAATGAAATAGGCAAAGGCGATGAAGAGGTACAAATTTCTAGTTATAAAACAAATAAGTCACAGAGATGAAAACTACGGCATAGGGAATATAGTCAAGAATATTGTTACAACATTGGGCCACCTGGGTGGCTCGGTCAGTTAAGCATCTGCCTTTGGCTCAGGTCATGATCTCAGGGTCCTGGGATCGAGTCCCGCATTGGGCTCTCTGCTCAGCGGGGAGTTTGCTTCTCCCTCTGCCTCAGTCGCTCCCCCTGCTTGTGATCTCTCTCTCTCTCTCAAATGAATAAATAACATCTTTAAAACAAAATCTTTAAGATAAAAAAAAGAATATTGTTATAGTATTGTGCGGTGACTGGAATTACTGTGGAATCACTATGTTGTCTACCTGAAACTAATATATTGTACGTCAGCGATACTTTGACACTTAAAAGAGAAAGAGAATACACAATGTATACTATGTTCTATGATCTATTTGCAATTATTTTGCTGTAAAAAAATAAAAGAACTTTAAAATCCCCCTCAAAAAAAAAAGAAAGAAATCAAAAGAGAAATTAGAAAATTTTTTGAGACAAAAGAAAATGAAAATACAACATACCAAAATTTATGGGATGTTGTCGGAGCAGGGCTGAGAGGAAATCTGCAGGGGTAAATGCCTACATTAAATAGGAGGGGGGGGCTGGCGGGCTCAGTCCATGGAGCCTGAAGCTCTTGATCTCAAGGTCCTGAGTTCAAGCCCCACCGGGTAGAGATTACTTAAAAAAAAAAAAAAAAAAAAGGAAGAAGGATCTCAATCAATAATCTAACTTTACACCTCAAGCAATCAGAAAAAGAAGAGCAAATTAAGCCCATAGCAGAAGGAAGAAAACAATAACTATTAGGGTGGAGGGAAACACAGAAAATCAATGAAACGAAAAGTTGGTTATTTGAAACAATCAACAAAATGACAGATTTTTGACTAGGCTAAGAAAAAAGAGAGAGAGGACCCTAAAATTATTAAAATCAGAAATGAAACTGGGGCTGTTACTACTGATTACACAGAAATAAAAAGGATTATGAGAATACTATGAACAGTTATACACCAACAAATGAGAAATCTAGATGAAATTAACAAATCCTAGAAACACACAAACTACCAAAACTGATTCAAGAAAAAATAGGAGGTCTGAACATACTTAAAACAAATAACAAGACTGAATCAATAATCAGAAATGTCCCAACAAAGAAAATTCCAGGACCAGGTGACTTCACAGGCTATTTCTACCAATAATTTAAAGAATGAACACCAGGGCACCTGGGTGGCTCAGGCAGTTAAGCGTCTGCCTTCGGCTCAGGGCTTGATCCCGGAGTTCTGAGATCGAGCCCCACGTCAGGCTCCTCCGCTGGGAGCCTGCTTCTTCCTTTCCCACTCCCCCTGCTTGTGTTCCCTCTCTTGCTGGCTGTCTCTCTCTCAAATAAATAAATAAAGTCTTAAAAAAAAAAAAGAAAAGAATGTAATACACCACATTAATAGAACGAAGGGAAAAAGCCACGTGGTCATCTCCACTGATGCGGAAAAAACATCTGACAAAACCAAAACAGTCAACGAACAAGGAATAGATGGGAACTTCCTCAACCTGATGACACACATTTATGAAAAATCCACAACTAATGTCATATTCGATGATGAACGACTGAAAGCCTCTCCCTAAGATCAGGAAAAGGCCCACTTTTACCATTTCATCTGCTCAACTTTGCACCGGAAGTCCTAACTACAGCAATTTGGTAAGAAAGAGAAATAAAAGGCATCTAAATTGGAAAGGAAGAAGTAAAACTATCCATATTCACAGATGACATAATACACACATATACAGAAAAAAAATCCTGAAGAATACATACACACACACACACACAATTAGAGCTAATAAGCAAATTCAGCAAAATTGGAGGATTCGAGATCCACACACAAAATTCAGTTGTATTTCTAGACACACAATTCTGACACCATCTACCTGGACAGAGCATCAGGTCCCGCAGCTTCCTGGCTCCGTCCCACAAGACCAGCCTCCCTGCAGAGGCCCATCACAAATCCATCACAGTTGTTACCTGCGCTTCTGACCGACCGGCTATACGTCAGAGGTTGCAGCAGCCCCCTCACCAGATTCAATTAATTTGCAACAGCAAATACGGCGCTCAGAGAACCATTTTACTCGCTGGATTACAGATTTAGTACAAAAGGATATAAATCAGGAATGGCCAGATGGAAGAGAGGCAGAAGGTAAGCTATGTGGAAAGCAGACCCCTTATTAATGGTTTTCAACTCAGTTCTC
Organism: Ailuropoda melanoleuca; assembly: GCF_002007445.2. NCBI lineage: Eukaryota > Metazoa > Chordata > Mammalia > Carnivora > Ursidae > Ailuropoda > Ailuropoda melanoleuca. Next base: position 84,941,768 of record NC_048233.1, on the reverse strand, counting down.
TTTTTTGTTTTTGTTTTTAAGATTTTATTTATTTATTTGACAGAGAGAGCACAAGCAGGGGGAGCGGCAGGCAGTGAGAGGGAGAAGCAGGCTCTGTGCCACTGAGCTGGGAGCATGATGTGGGGCTTGATCCCAGGACCCCGGGATCATGACCCTAAGGCAGAACTAAGCCACCCAGACACTTAACTAATCAACCACTGAGCCACCTGAGCGCCCCCAGCTCTGGTCTTTGACTCTCTCACGCTCTACTCCATCACACTGGGGAGCCAGTGTTGCTCCCCAGCCAGGCCTTTCTGCCCACAATAGCAGGCTGGAGGCCTTCCTCTGGACCTTCCATGTAGCTTTCCTTGATCTTGCCACCTCAGTGAGGCCGTCACTACTTTTCAGTCTCCCCTCAAGCTAAGGACACTGGGGACACTTAGGAAGCTTCTTATTCATTTATTCAACAAACATATACTGATGCTGGCTATGTGGCTACGGTTCTAGTGTGTGGGAGGTGGGAGGTGGGAGACACTGCGAGCAGGTGCCCTGGCAGACGGAGGGAGGTATGGTGTGAGTGCTGCACAGGAGACTTAGATGCTAGTGAGTGAACAGTGAAAGGGCAGAGTTGAGACCTTGGCAAAGAGAAAACTATTTGCAAAGGGCGAGAGCTACTCTTATGTTCTGCCCAACTGTCACCCTGTGGAAATGCAGGCCTGGCATTGCCAGATCTTTCCGAATTTAAAACAAAAGTTGGAAATGTGGATTTTCCTGATTCATCAAAGCCAACAACTAATGGGATTCAAAATTGTTATTTTCAACACCGAGAGGGTCAAAGACAACCCTAATAGCTCCAAATCTGACGTCTTGAGCCTCCAGTTTGCAAGGCCCGTGCTAAAAGGGTCTACGCGTCCTTCTTGCCTCTCTCCCAGCACAGGCCACCAGTGAGAGCCTTCCAAGACAGCACCTGTCCAGTCTCCAGCAAGCCTTCATTCCGGGTGCCTAACACAGCCGCCAGTGCAGAGTGGGCGCTCAGGATGTGTTATTGCTGAGGCTGCAGAATATAGATAGGTCGCCTCCATCACTCTTTAATTCAACAACCTTGACTTCCTGGGGTGCCTGGGGGGCTCAGTCGGTTAAGTATCTGCCTTCGGTTCAGGTTATGATCCCAGAGTCCTGGGATGGACCCCCTCCTTGGGCTCCCAAATCAGCGGGTAGTCTGCTTCTCCCTCTGTCCCTATCCCCTGCCAGCTCCTGTGCTCTATTAAAAAAAAACAACAACAAAAAACAAACAAACAAAAAAACCAACCACCAAACTGCTTTAAAACAAACAAACAAACAAACAAAACGACCTTTGCTTCCTACTGACTGTGGAGAGGAGGGCAAACCTTGTCCTGGCTATTGGAGGCTCTTCCCAGCCGGCCTCAAAACACCTTCCCAAGATTCACAGAGCTCAAATAGTTACCACATATAACTGATTTAGCTGTCGAAGTAGCTGCCCTTCCCCACAGTCTCTCTTCTTCTAAAGAGTCCAGGGATCAATTATTCCACAAGCTTATTAGGCACTTTCTGTATACATTGGCTGGTGTTAGAAAATTCTAGGCCTCCTGCTTAAATGTATGTGTGTGTGTGTGTGTGTGTGTGTTGCAGGGATTGGGGGTTGGACAGAAGGTGTCCCCCTGGGAGAACTGCTATGGGGAGGGGAATCAGTGAGCTGAACAGAGTAATAATGTAAGTGATCAAACACCGCAGCACTACCGAATTCTACCACTTTAGACAGTACGGTGGCTCCTCCTGAGGGGCTTCTCTGATTACCGCAGAGAATATATAGGCTCCCAATTTAGCATCAGCCAGAATTCCAGTTCGGTTCTTCTACGTGCCACTGAACCCCGGGCCCTCTTCATAGGGAGTCAGAAAAGTACACCTCCTTACCTCGTGTAAAACGCGACCGACGAGGATGGGATTCGAACCCACGCGTGCAAAGCACAATGGATTAGCAGTCCATCGCCTTAACCACTCGGCCACCTCGTCCCACACAGAGCACCCCATTCCACATGCCCTTATCTCTCATCTCCTCCGCACCTTCCGGGCCCCTCCCCCCCCCACATCCATTCTTCGGTGTGGATTTCCTAGGACCTGGCGGAGGGAGAGACAGCGGAAAGAAAGGGATTTTTTGTGTTCCTTCCCGCCCGCCGCGGCCGCGAACCCACGCCACCCTTCCCCAAGCTGCAACCAGAGTTCTGCCACGGTTTCCCCTACCCTAAGGCGGGGGCGAGCGCGCGGGTGTTTCAAAACGCGCCTGGTCCAGAGGGTCGCACACCGATCGGGAGGGAGGGGAGCGTATCCCTGGGAACACGGCCGCCGCGGCCGCGGGCACTTTCAGGGTTTTCAAAGCGCGGCACGGCGCGGCGCGGCGGCTTATGCAGTAGTTCCTCCTCGCGCGCAGGGGGCGAGCTAGCGCGCCCCAAGGCCAGCTCCGGCGGGGAAGCTGCGCGGGGCTCGGCTCGCCTCGGCTCGCCTCGGCTGCGCTCGGCAGGCTGCGGTAAATCCGGGCTTGCGGCGGCTGGCAAAGGCTGCGGCCCGGTGGTCCCTGCTGCGCGCTCGGAGCCCCGAGAGCCATGCAGATGTCCTACGCCATCCGGTGCGCCTTCTACCAGCTGCTTCTGGCCGCGCTAATGCTGGTGGCGATGCTGCAGCTGCTCTACCTGTCGCTGCTGTCCGGGCTACACGGGCAGGAGGAGCAAGACCAGTATTTCGAGTTCTTTCCCCCGTCCCCGCGGTCCGTGGACCAGGTCAAGGCGCAGCTCCGCACCGCTCTGGCTTCTGGAGGCGTCCTGGACGCCAGTGGTGACTACCGCGTCTACAGGGGCCTACTGAAGACCACCATGGACCCCAATGATGTGATCCTGGCCACGCACGCCAGCGTGGACAACCTGCTGCACCTGTCGGGCCTGTTGGAGCGCTGGGAGGGCCCGCTATCCGTGTCGGTGTTCGCGGCCACCAAGGAGGAGGCGCAGCTAGCCACGGTGCTGACCTACGCGCTGAGCAGCCACTGCCCCGATATGCGCGCCAGGGTCGCCCTGCACCTTGTGTGCCCCTCGCGCTATGAGGCCGCTGTGCCCGATCCCCGGGAGCCGGGGGAGTTTGCCCTGCTGCGGTCCTGCCAGGAGGTCTTTGACAAGCTAGCCAGAGTGGCCCAGCCCGGGATCAATTATGCGCTGGGCACCAATGTCTCCTATCCCAATAATCTGCTGAGGAATCTGGCCCGTGAGGGGGCCAACTATGCCCTAGTAATCGACGTGGACATGGTGCCCAGTGAGGGGCTGTGGAGGGGCCTGCGGGAAATGCTGGATCAGAGCAAGCAGTGGGCGGGCACAGCACTGGTGGTGCCTGCCTTCGAGATCCGCCGAGCCCGCCGCATGCCCACGAACAAGAACGAGCTGTTGCAGCTCTACCAAGTGGGTGAGGTGCGGCCCTTCTATTATGGGTTGTGCACGCCCTGCCAGGCGCCCACCAACTACTCCCGCTGGGTCAACCTGCCAGAAGAGAGTTTGCTGAGGCCTGCCTATGTGGTGCCCTGGCAGGACCCCTGGGAACCATTCTACGTGGCCGGAGGCAAGGTGCCCACTTTCGACGAGCGCTTTCGCCAGTATGGCTTCAATCGCATCAGCCAGGTGCCCATAAGGGAGAGGGCAGGGGAAATGGGGCAGGAGGAGTGGTGGGCTCTGGGAGCTATGAGTGGTCCTGGATGGAAAGGAGGCAATGTGGCAGGACAGTCATAGTTCACAAAGTGGTTGCATGGTATGGAAGATCCAGGATGCCTCCAGAGGAGTGGGGACGCTGGAGAGAGGCTTTAGGGATGTCAGTCTCGGCCCTAGCAGTGTCGTCCAACTTCACTGACCTGTCTCTCCTCCAACAGGCCTGTGAGCTGCACATGGCAGGATTTGATTTCGAGGTGCTGAACGAAGGTTTCCTGGTTCATAAGGGCTTCAAGGAAGCTTTGAAGTTCCATCCCCAAAAGGAGGCCGAAAATCAGCACAATAAGATCCTTTACCGCCAGTTCAAACAGGAGTTGAAGGCCAAGTACCCCGACTCCCCGCGTCACTGCTGAGCCCTTCCCTCTTCTAGTCAGAGAAGTCTCAGCCTCTTCCCTCCTTAGGCCATCCCTCAGGCCTGACAGGGGTAAGAAATGTCACTCCACTTTACAGTGGTAGCTGTGGTGTTGGAACACTGGACTTGAATAAGGGGTGCTAGGATCAAGTCCTAGCTTTACCACTAACTAGCTGTGTGGCCTTGAGCAAATCCCATTTCCTCTCTGAGCCTCAGTTATCCCGTCTGTAAAAAGGGAGGTGAAAATACCTACCTCACAGAACTGTTGGGAGGCTCAGATGAGATGCTATATGTGAAAACATTCTGTAAGCTAAGTACAAATGTGAAGTATTATTAATATTATTACAGTATTGTTGTTACTATTATTATTAACAATCTGGGGTGGGTGGGCAGTAGGAGAGCGAAAAGTATGAATGGGGCAGAACTGAGAAGTCGTAGTACTTAACAAAATGGACATTTTGGAAAGAAATCAGGTGAAGGCGTTGAATTTAGTTCTTGACTTTTGGGCAGAAGCCTAAACTTCTGGTTCTTCCAGGCCTCCGCCCTCGGGAGCTCTGGAGAAAGGAAGGGTCTGCAGGTTCTGTGCCAGATCTGTGCCCTCGAATTGGCTGGGCTGGGTTATTTGCCTACCAACGACCCTGTGTAAATAAACGAGTGTTCACACCTACAGCTGGCTCCATGACTCTCCTGAACCCGGCGGGCAGGGGGCGGGGTCGTGGCTTCGTCCCTTCCACACGAGGGGCGGGGGGACGCGAGGAGGAGGTAGCTGCGCCCAAGGGGCGCCGACCGCAAAGCAAAGAAACCACAAGGGTCTTTTCGGCCAGCTGAAGGCCTGCGGGAATTTCAGCCCGTCGCTATGGAGACCGGCCCAGCGGTATCCCAGCATGCCTCGCCCCAAAGGTCCAATTGTGAGCTCCGCGACTGGCGCCTCCTGATAACGTATGCGGAAGTGCGGCGGGCCCCGCCTCCCGGAGTAGAGGGACGGGCGCGACGTTTCCGGGAGCCCGGCAGCCGCGGGCACCTCTCAGGGAGTTTCAGACCTCAAACCGGAGGCCCCCTCCCCGCGGTGCGTAACGTTCCTCAGGGCACCTGGTTCGGCATCTCTGGCCAATCGGTCGGAGCTGGCCCAGTGAGGGCCGAAGCGGAGACTTAACCGGCGGGACGCGTGCGGCGCCGCGGGGCCGCTGCTGGCCGCCGAAGAGCCAGTGACTCCCCCGCCCGCGGCGCCGGCGCAGACGGGAATGGAACGGGGCGGGAGGGTCCTGGCGCGCCGCGCAGGGGTCTGGATTGGCTTTCTCGAGGGGGAAGAATCGGCCTTCCGTGGAGGTCTGCCCTCGAAATGCTCACTTTCTAAAAATATAAATTGCGTGTGTCCAGCGCCTTGCAATTTCCGTTTCCCTCCTTTACAACCCTTGCGATCTTTACAACACTCAGTAGCAGTAGTTATCTTTTTGCGCCCGGAGTAAGGGGAGGTTGTGATTGTATTTTGCTCACACAGACTCAGAGACAGCTGGAAACAAAAGTAAATATATGTATTTAACAACGAAGAGGAATTGCAAATTTGGGGAACGGCAGCAACTCGGGCTTGAGAATGGGAAAGATGAGGCTGGTTTGGAGAACCTGAGGTTTTCAGGTCGGATTCAGATCGTTCGTGAAATCCTTGAGGAATGCGACTAAGCTGCGCCGTGAGCCAGTTATTTTACACAACTCGAATTGTGTCAAGGAAAGTTAACAATACTTTGGGTTTGCAACCACTACAGGGCCCCGGGGCAACCAAGAGGTAAAAGCCTGCCTGAAAAAGTGTGCTTTGTTTAGTTTGTATTTGCACATCCGTTAGCCGTGAAGTAAGTACTGTGCTGGGTAGAGTGAGGTGCGGCTGCATCCCTGCCCCGGTTGAGGCTTACAGCCTGGTTGCGCAGACAGACGTGAAAACGGGCAAATAGAGAGGAGACGTAAACAAATAGGGCTTCCTGGAGGGAGTGGTGTCTACACTGCTCTAGAGGACTTCGGAACTGTGCCCAGAGAAGTTGGAAGAACATCACAGTGAAATCAAAGCCCCCAGTAGGCGGAGGGATTAACTGTTGGGAGGACCGTTTAGTCTTACTCTTAATTGATCTCTTGGCAGCATTTGGTACGGTCACCATCCTTCCTTCTGAAATTCTTTCTCCCCTTGACTGAGTTTCTCTTCCTCCACCTCTTGCTAATTTCCTTCTCCTTTGCAGAGCTTTTATCACCTGCCCCTTTGGTGGCCCTGGGAGTTCCATCATGGACCTCTTCTCACTGCACACATTCTGCCTTGCTGGTTGCACCCTCTTCCGAGGCCTGAAGAACTCTCTATGTGCCAATGACCAGATCTCTGCAGCCCAGATTTCTCTCTGAGGCTTAGACTCATGTGCCCCTACCCCTACCGTTTCTCTCATTTTGGAGTCTGTGCACATGCTATTCACTCTGCTTGGAATGTTCCCTCCCCAACCATCTCAGCTCATTTGTCTGCAAGCCCTCCCTGCTGCTGCAGCAAGGATCTTCCTCTGCAAGCCCTCACTGTTGACAAGCTCCAGGTTCCGGTTAGATGCCTCTTCCATATGCACCCCCCGCCACTGCGTCTTATCCCTTCTCACCCCACAGTATGGTCTGCTTCTCTGCCTCTCTCTCCCAGGAAGCTGTGAACTCCTTGGGGTCAGAGACTGTCTCTGCCCCATCGTGCCCAGCATCTACTGTAGTGTCTGATTACCTGGCATATATTAGGTCTTTAATAAATCTTAGATGAGTAAATAAAAGAAGGAATGACTAATAGTGTTCATTGTTGCTGAGAAGTCAACTAAGAGAAGCACTAAAAAATACTGGCATTGGGCCACCAGGAGGTCCTCTAACGCCACAGGATTCACGTTAGCCGAGGGCGATCATAGAGAAATGCAGTGGAACACCTGGGAGGTGAAAGAGTAGGAACAGCCAGAGCCTTGAAAAGTGTAGCTGTGAGGTGGGAAATGGGGAGCGGTTAAATGGAATAGGGTGAAGTTTTGTGTTTCTGCTATTTCTAAATGCGGGACAATACCCGAACATGTCTAAAGTGTTGTGGGCAGGAGCTGTCAAGAGAGGGAGGAGTGGAGAAGTACTGGAGATGGGGTTCTGGTAGCATGAGCCTCCAGAGAAAGCAGAAGGACACAGGCGTTGACCCCGAGCACAGTGAGACAAGAGGATGGCAGAGTGTTCTCAGGAAGAGAAGTGGAGGGACTTCCAGGTGGAAGGATCAACAGGAAGGGGTGGAGAGGAGGAAGGAATAGTGTACTTAAGGATTGACCATTAGATTCTGGGGTAAAGGAGCTGGCCCAGTACTTCAGTCTGTGTGGGGCCTTAAACGCCCCAGTCACAAACATGGGCCCAGCCCCAGAGGCAGTGGGGAGCCCATCCTTGGTGTTTCCCATCTTATAGACTGTCGCCTTGGCCAGCATTCCTCAGATGGGGATCACCAGCAACGTCCAGGACGTGAGCATTATCATGGTTCCCCGGGCCTCTGGGAGATGTGCCGACAGGGCTTGGTTTGACTCCCTGCGTGGCCACTCTCCTGTTCGGAACTGAGGGCAATGATAAGTGATGGCTCCCCTCCTCCTCCCAGAGCCCAGATGCCCATCCAGCCTCCAAGCAAAGAGACAGAAGAGATGGAAGCAGAGGGTGACTCGGCCGCCGAGATGAATGGGGAGGAGGAAGAGAGCGAGGAGGAGCGGAGCGGCAGCCAGACTGAGTCAGAGGAGGAGAGCTCAGGTGAGCCCCCCACGCGCGCACAGGGGTGCCCGTCTGCTCCTCCTCAGCCAGCACTGACGGGCCTCTTGTCCCAGAGATGGACGATGAGGACTACGAGCGGCGTCGCGGCGAGTGCGTCAACGAGATGCTGGACCTGGAGAAGCAGTTCTCGGAGCTAAAGGAGAAGTGAGCAGGGGGCATCTAGGCAGCGGACCTGGGCCGGGCCGGGGTGGCTGAGGGCCTGCCACACGGGGCCTGCCGGGGAGCGGGTGTTCGGCCACGTGTTTGATGGACACTTGTGCCCTGCCTTTTCCCTCCCAGGTTGTTCAGGGAACGGCTGAGTCAGCTGAGGGTGCGGCTGGAGGAGGTGGGGGCCGAGAGAGCACCCGAATACACAGAGCCTCTGGGGGGGCTGCAGCGGAGCCTCAAGATCCGCATTCAGGTGGCAGGTGTGTGGGCTGTCCTGTGCTCTGGGGCGGCCCCCGGACCCCTCCCTCTTCCTCTGCCAGAGCCCATGGCTCTCTGCTCCCCACTTTTCTCAGCCCTGCCTGGTGGGCCCTGCTCTGGCTCCGCCTTTGGGACACCTGGGTCCCTGGCCAAGCAGGGCTTCCCATCTCCCCCGCCCCCACCCCCACTGCAGGGATCTACAAGGGCTTCTGTCTGGACGTGATCCGGAACAAGTACGAGTGTGAGCTGCAGGGAGCCAAACAGCACCTGGAGGTGAATGTGACTGGGTGCTGGGGGGGGGTGGGGGGGTGAGCGGAAGTGGCTCTTCCCTGCCCCCTGCTGAGCAGCTCCACCCCTTCCAGAGTGAGAAGCTGCTGCTCTACGACACCCTGCAGGGGGAGCTGCAGGAGCGGATCCAGAGGCTGGAGGAGGACCGCCAGAGCCTGGACATCAGCTCCGGTGAGGCAGCCCCAGGAGCCGCTCTGTCCCTGCCCCCTCCCCCCCTCCCGGGTCTGCTGCTCGCTGCTCTGCCTACCTGGGGAGCGTGTTGGGAGCCTGCTTCATGGGGTCACTGTGGGGCCCAAACGGAACAAGGCACAGAAAGGACCTAGCCCAGTGCCTGGTGCACAGTGGAGGCTCGGCAAGAATGGGTCCCCCTGCCCTCCTCAGCCCCCACTCTCTTTCCAGAACAGGAGGTGTCATTCTGACGCCTCCACACCTACAGCAGCCACAGTCCCCTCCATGTCCACAGCGCCTCTGTTCATACGGGGTCCTAGGGAGGCCAGAGTGGCCATTGGCCCACCACCCACTAAACAGATGAAGAAACCGGGAGGACAGAAGTACAGCGACCTCTCCCACAGGCTTGCATAGCCGTGCCGTCTGGCCCCAACCTCGGCCTCCAAGCCCCCGGGCCTGGGTGCTCTCCACCGCCCGGGGAGGGAGAGGAGGGGGAAGGGCTGGCCTGGTGCTGTGAGGGACACAGCTCCAAGGGTGGGGTGTCCTGGGAGGGCCAGCACCTTGATCCTGACTCCGGCTCTGGGGGCGCAGAGTGGTGGGATGACAGACTGCACGCCAGCAGCGCAAGGACCTGGGACTCCCTGCCGCCCAGCAAGAGGAAGAAGGCTCCTCTCGTGTCTGGTATCCTTCCACCCGCGGCGGCCTGACCTGGGCAGACATCGGGGTTAGCTCCAGACCGGGGGAGGGGGTGGAGGGCATGGAAGGCAGAGTCACACTAGACACATTAGGCAAATCCAGCTGTCAGGAATTTTCTATGAGGCCCTGGGTCTCTGCTGGGCTGTGTGGACCACAGAGAAATAGAAGTACCCACTCTGAGTGAAGTCTCCTTTGAGCCTCTCTGGCTTTCCCACAACATCCCCGACAAGTCCCAGACTTTCCCACCACCGTCCCCCTCCCCCGCCTTCTCTCACTTTCTACCTCTTCTTGGAAAGCCTGGCTGCCTGTCTGTGCTTGGTCAGGGCTTGTCTCCCATGTTACCTCCTCTGTGAAGCCTCTCCTGGTTTCGCCTCAATGGTAATGGTTTCTCTCTCCTGCCCCCCTGTGGCCTCAACTGGGGCACGCACACCCCATGCAGTAGCTGCCTCCGCCCCACCTTAGGCATGAGCCCCTTCAGCCCAGGGCCTGCTGAGCCCTCATCCTTCCTGACATCGCCCAGCACAGACTGGAACGGAATCCGCATGCCCTCCACCCCCACCCCCAGCTACCCCTGCAGCCATCAGACTCTCAGGACACTGGCCGCCTGGTGATGGCATTCGGGGCAGGGAGGGAGGCGTCTGGGCTGCGGGAACTTGAGGGGTGAATGGGAAGCGAGGGTGTGGGCACATCAGATACAGAGCCTAGGAGGTCAGGGCAGATGGTCCCCGGAGGGGAGTGGGAGACCAAAGGAGGGTTGTCTCCAGGATGGAAGAGATGGAAGTCTGTGTGTAGAAGGGGCCAGATGAAGGGACAGTAAGGAGACAGGGAATAGAAGGAGCAAGGTCCATGAGTGGGTGGGCTGGGTGCACTGACCTTCACACTGGAGAGAGGAGGTGAGGGGGAGCCGAGAGGAGTTAGGGGTGAGGCTCAGTACCCGCCACGGACTCGTGAAGAGGTCAGAGGCCCTGCCCCAAGAACCTGGGAGCCAAGAGGTAGGAGGCAGAACCTGAGCGCTAACCTGGGTCCTCAGCCCCCTCCCGCTGTGACACCTGTCCCCTCCACTGGGCTTCCTGCTTCCTTGACCCCCGTTGCAGGTCCTTACATCGTGTACATGCTGCAGGAGATCGACATCCTGGAGGACTGGACGGCTATCAAAAAGGTGGGGCCAGGGCCCCTGCTTCCCCTGTGCAGGTCCCCATCCCTAACACCAGCTTTGGTCTCTGCGGGCTTACACCTGGGCTTCCTGTGGGCCTGGGAGCTTTGCTCAGCCCTCAGCAGAAGCACATCCTGCCTTCAGCCCAGCTTCCCTGGCATTGCTGTCAGCTCACAAGCCGCCCCCCCTACCCCCGCCCTTTTTTGTTGTTGTTTTTAAAGATTTTATTTATTTATTGGACAGAGAGAGAGACAGCCAGCGAGAGAGGGAACACAAGCAGGGGGAGTGGGAGAGGAAGAAGCAGGCTCATAGTGGAGGAGCCCGATGTGGGGCTCGATCCCATAACGTGGGGATCACGCCCTGAGCCGAAGGCAGATGCTTAACCACTGTGCCACCCAGGCGCCCCCCGCCCTTTTTTTTTAAGAGGGAGAGAGAGTGTGTGTTTGCGTGTGCAAGTGGTGGGGGGGGGTGCAGAGGGAGAGGGAGAGAGAATCCCAAGTAGGGAGCATTCCTAGCGTAGAGCCTGATGTGGGGCTCGATTTCATGACCTGAGCCGAAAGCTTAAGGACTGAGCCACCTGAGCCACGCAGGCGGGGGCCCTGAGGCTTCCCTGCAGGAGGGATCTTTTAATCTGCCTCAGCCTTCCTACTTCCAGGGCAGGTTTTGATGGGATGGGAGGGAGGGAAGGCGGGAAGGCAGCTTGTTCTGGGCTGGCCTGGCCCCTGTCAGGGGACCACATCAGAGCTTTGCTTAGAAAGGGTCATCCCCCCCCCACATCCCCATGCAGCACTGACCCAGCAGCACCCTCACCCCAGAGAAACTGATGTGGCGGAGGGTACTTGCCAAGCCGGAGGCAGGCTCTGAAGGGGGGCTTTTCTTCTTACCACCCAGGCTAGGGCAGCTGTGTCCCCTCAGAAGAGAAAAGCAGATGGTAAGCACCACAGGAGTTCTGCGTCCTGCCAGCCCCTCCCCTAGCCCAGCGTCCTGGAAAAGAGCCCAGAAAGAGCAGTGGTTATGTCGGATCAGTGGCCCCAGTTAGAAGGGTTTGTGTTTGAGGGCACTTTGGGGGTTTGGGGAGCAGGAGCCAGGGTGGGGTTAGGGAAGCTCTAGGTCACTGGGGCCAGGGGATGAAGCTCCCCGCAGCCAGGACTGGTCAGGGAGGGCTGGCATGCTGGGCCCCAGCAGAGGGGGCTCTGGTGGGCCTGTGGATGAGGGCTGTAGAGCTGCCTTGGGCCAGCATGAGGCTGTTCCTCTCAGCCCCCCAGAGGCAGTGGGGCTCCCCTCTTGGTTCAGCTTCTCACCTGCAGTGCTTTTCCCCTTCTGGCATTCCCTCAGGACCATGACCCTGCCGTTCAGAGCCAAGGGGCCCCTTGGAGCAGCTGGCAGCAAAGCCAGGATTCACAGTTTCCTGCTGTAAGAAGGCAGACTGACAAGCCCCTCAGGGTCTGTCTAGCCAGCTCTCCGGGGCTGCTGCTGGACCTTCCCCTCCAGCCATCACTGCTCTGGACTCCTCTCTCCTCCTCGGGGGTCTGCACAGCTGTGGCCCAGAGCTGCCCTAGCCAGGCAAGACTGTCTCCTCCGTCCCCAGTGAGCGCACCACCTCTCCCTCCCAAAGGTCAGCTTCCTTGGTGCCCTCCTAGACAAAGACGACGTGGCTCGTCTTAGGCCAAAGCAACATCCTTCCTGCTGACCTTGGACCAGTCGCTGAGCCAGCGAGCTGGGCCGCACTTTGTGGGAACTCTGAGCCAGAAGTTGTATTTTCGGGGCCTGTCTCTCCTGGCTGTTGTTGGAGGTGAGAAGGCAGGCTCCCCGGGTCTCCTCAAGGAGGTTCTTGGTGTCTCCCAGACTTCAGGGACTGGAATTAAAACCTTTCCTGGAACTCTGGCTTGACCTGTGTGTGTCTGATTTACCTTGCAAGAGAATCCTGGCTCCCATGGGGAGTGCCCGAGTCAGGTGGACTCTCCTGGAGTCCCTGGGACCTCCCCTCACTACCTGGCAGGAGCCAGCTTACCTCTGAGTTGGGGTATAGGGAGGGGAAGGGGGGGGATTCGCCCACCACACCTCCCAGAGGTGGGGGAGTGAGCCCTGGCTGACCAAGGGCTCATGAGCCAAGTGTGAAGCAACATGTGGCTCAGGCAGACCATGTGTCCAGGGTGGGGAAGGGAGCTGTGCGCTCTGTGCTTGGAGACCGGGTCATGTCTGCACCTGCCCCAGTCACTTGGCGGATCGGTAAAGCAGGCTGGCAGGGCCTGCGTGCGTGGGAGGCAGCTGGCAGCAGCGCCGTGTGCTGACGACCTCACAACCGAACAACCCCCTGTTTAGCACCGACTGTTAGAACCACCCCCAGAACCTCAGTTAAGCAAAGGGGCTAGTTTCCATGGAGACACAGCATCCTTTCCCCATGGCAACCTGAAATTCCAAAACCCTAGTTAGGCTCAGGAATGAGTCATCTGTGACCAGTAGGGGGTGCTCTCCCACCGGGTTGACCCCCCTCCCCCACCCGGGGCCACGCACAGAGGAGCAATTGACCGCAGACTTGAAGGTGCCCCGAGGGCCAACCTTGGGCCGGTGGAGACCCAGATGGGCCCTGCTTAACCCCTTCCCGCCTGCTCGTGTGGTTTGAGGCGGCCGGGAAGGCCTCGGGATGCGCTGTGTGGAGGTGGCGGCCCCAAAGCTGGGGCTCTCGGAGTGGCACTTGCGCAGACGGGATCTCTGCCCCCTGAGGCTGGGCCCAGAACAGAGAGGAAGCGGGCACGGCCCAGGCTGAGTGGACACACAAGAGTTAACTGGCGGGGCGTGACAGGGCGAACCGCCCTCAGGAAGTGTTACTCACCGCCGGGAATGTGAGCGCTCTTGCCTTGGGGGCTGGATTCTCTTCCTGAGTCCTGGGAGAAACCGGGAGACACCAGAGGAGCTCCCAGCCATGGAAACCCCTGGGGAGCCAGGAGCTGGACCTCTCGGAGCCCCCAGCCTGTCCAACTTCGCACCTGGGCGCCCGGAGAGAGAAAAGTTAGTGAAGTTGGAAGGGCAGCCTGGTGGGGCCGGGAGGGGTCCGTCCCAGGCCAGAGCAGGGTCTGTCCCAGGGCAGAGGAGGGGGAAAGGGTGGAGGAGGGGTCCCACGCCCCGATCCCCTGCTCAAGTCGGCTGCCCACCCGTAGGCCCGCTGTGGACCCGCCGTACGACGTGCCCGGGGCCAGCGAGCAGCAGGCGGGCGGGCCCCAGCGGCCTGGGCGCAGTGTGAGCCTGCGGGAGCGCCTGCTGCTCACGAGGCCTGTGTGGCTGCAGCTGCGGGCCAACGCTGCCGCCGCGCTGCACGTGCTAAGGACTGAGCCCCCGGGGGTGAGTCCTGCTCCTGACCCCGGGACTGGCCAGCGGAGGGCGGCGGGGGCAGGGAGGGAGGCCGGACACGGAGGTGCCCAGCCTCCGACCCCTGTCCCTTGCAGACGTTCCTGGTGCGGAAGTCTAACACCCGCGGGTGCCAGGCCCTGTGCGTGCGGCTGCCCGAGGCCGGCGGCCCCTCCTTTGTCTCTAGCCACTACGTCCAGGAGAGCCCTGGGGGTGAGCGGCACCGGCCTGGGGGGAAGGGGCTGGAAGCAGTCAGGGCAGGGCACAGGGGTGTTCCCCAGAGAACAACCGCACTTCCCATCTCTCAGGTGTCTCCTTGGAGGGCTCAGAGCTCATGTTCCCAGACCTGGTCCAGCTCATCTGCGCCTACTGCCATACCCGGTGAGCCTGGCCGCAGGGTGCCTGGTGTCCATTGGTCCCAGCTCCCTGGGACGGTCTGTCCTCCCAAGCCCTGCAGGTCCTATCAGCCCCCAGAGCCCTGAGCATCCCTCACCGCTGGCTTTCTGTTTCCCTCTCTGGCCTCAGGGACATCCTTCTCCTCCCACTCCAGCTCCCCAGAGCCATCTGCCAGGCAGCCACCCACAAGGAACTGGAAGCCATCTCCCATCTGGGCATTGGTAAGGGCTCTTCTGCTGCCCATTGCACAGATGGACAAGCTGAGGCCAAGAAGGAAAGGGAAGGCACGCGGGCACATGGCCTGAGCCTGTGCCTTTCCCTCATTTGGGCACCCTCCCCAAACCTCCCTGAGGCCCCAACTGGTGTTTTCTTCCCTAGAGTTCTGGAGCTCCTCCCTCAACACCAAGGCTCAGCCGGGCCTTTCTGAAGGCCAGCTGCTGCCCCGGCTGAAGCCCCGCTCCCCACAAGAGCTGGACCAGGGCACAGGAGCTGCCCTGTGCTTCTTCAATCCCCTGTTCCCAGGGGACCTGGGCCCCACCAAGCGGGAGAAATTCAAGAGGAGCTTCAAAGTGCGTGTGTCCACGGAGACCTCCAGCCCTCTGTCACCACCTGCCGTGCCACCTCCCCCGGTCCCCGTGCTGCCAGGTGCAGCCCCCAACCAGACAGAAAGCTTACCCCCTCGCCAGCTTCTGCGAAGGGAGAGCTCAGTGGGGTACCGTGTGCCTGGGGGCGCCAGGCCAGGCCTCCCACCCCTGCCCTCCCTCCAGGAGGTAGACTGCGGCTCCCCCAGCAGCTCCGAAGAGGAGGGGGCGCTGGGGCCCCGGGGAAGCCCAGCGACCTCCCCCAACCTGGGCCGCCGGCGGCCCCTGCTTCGGTCCATGAGCGCTGCCTTCTGCTCCCTGCTGGCGCCCGAGCGGCTGGTGGGCCGGGCAGCCATGGCGCTGATGCAGGACCGACACACGGCTGTGGGCCAGCTGGTGCAGGACCTACTGACCCAGGTGCGGGCTGGCCCTGAGCCCCGGGAGCTGCAGGGTGTCCGAGAGGCACTGAGCCGGGCGCGGGCCATGCTGAGCACAGAGCTGAGCCCTGAGAAGCTGCTGCCGCCCCAGAGACTGGGTGAGACCCCAGGCCCGGGCTCTACAGGCTCAGCTAGGCTCTCCCTCTCCGTAATTCCAGCTCTTCCCTTTCCCCGCCTCTCTCCCGCTCTTCTCCTGTGAGATTCCTCCTCCTCTTCGTCTCTCTCCCTCCCTGACTACATCCCCGTCCCGGGGACTCTGGCCCCCGCTCGTGCCCTGGTTCCCCTGACCCTGCCCGCCTCTCGTCCGCAGAGCATGTCTTGGAGAAGTCGCTGCATCGCTCCGTGCTCAAGCCTCTCCGGCCCATCCTGGCAGCCCGCCTGCGGCGCCGGCTTTCCGCCAATGGCTCCCTGGGCCGCCTGGCTGAAGGCCTCCGCCTGGCCCGGGCCCAGGGCCCTGGAGCCTTCGGGTCCCATGTGAGCCTGCCCTCCCCGGTGGAGATGGAACAGGTGCGCCAGAAGCTGCTACAGCTGCTCCGGGCTTACTCTCCCAGCGCCCAGGTCAAGCGGCTCCTGCAGGCTTGCAAGCTGCTCTACACGGCCCTGAGGACCCACGCGGGTATGCCCCCTCCTTCCACTCCCCACCGGCCCCCTGCCAGGTCAGAGGCAGGCCCCCTAGAGATTCCAGAATGGCACAGCAAGGGGGGGCGGGGAATGGGTCCAACACTCCCATCTCGCAGATGGTGCAACTGAGGCCCAGAGAAGAGAGCATCCCCTCCCTGGCCCCTGTCTGTGGTTGCCATAGAGATCACATCACCCGAGGCGCAGCAGGTGGGAGGGAGGGTCACTGTCTGAGACAGGGAGTGGACACCGACCCTGGGGCCCCAGAGGAGTCTAAGGGTTCCTCCTTTACCACCCCACAGGGGAGGGTGCGGGGGCCGATGAGTTCCTCCCGCTGCTAAGCCTGGTCCTGGCCCAGTGCGACCTTCCCGAGCTGCTGCTGGAGGCCGAGTACATGTCAGAGCTGCTGGAGCCCACCCTGCTCACCGGAGAGGGTGAGGGAGCTCCTCCACGGGCCACTTCCTGTGTGGGATTGGGGTGCTTAGGGGCTGCACGGCCCCCAGTAAGTGGTGGTTGGGGGGGTGGCAGAGTGTCACCTACCCCCAGCCCTGAGCTGCATTCTCCCCCTTGTGTCCCAGGTGGTTACTACCTGACCAGCCTCTCGGCCAGCCTGGCCCTGCTCAGTGGCCTGGACCAGGCCCACACGCTCCCCCTGAGCCCGTCCCAGGAGCTGCAGCGCTCCCTCAGCCTCTGGGAGCAGCGCCGCCTGCCCGCCACGCACAGCTTCCAGGTAACGGGGCCTCCACTCTAGGGGGGCACCGGGGCGCAGTGGGGGTGGCGGGGTTCTGGCATCATCCTGCACAGTCCCCTTCTTTTCCTAGTGAGACCCAGCAGGGGAGAGGCGAGTCCTACATCATCCTGTCATAGAAGCAGCGCCCTGTGTGGACGTCCAAACCTAGCTTTTCTCGAGAGGGTGCATTCCACGCGCTCTAGGGGCTCAGCCCTGCAGCTTCATAGAAACTCGGAATTAGGACCATAATTATCCCATTTTACAGATGAGGAAACGGAGACATGACATGGAGGGGGAAAGGGACACGGATGGCAAGCTCAAGCCCCAAATCCTGATTTCTGGCCCCCAAATGGGGCTCTGCCCTCCCCCGGAGTGAGGCTCCCAGCCCATGTTCCCCTCACCCTTCCTCTCCATTCAGTCAAGGGACCCTTCCTAGCCTTGGTTAAGAGTTCAGACCCTGCAGCCAGATGCCGGCTTCAAGTCCTGGCTCTGCTACTTTCTGTTTGAGGAGCTTGGGCAAGTTATGTAACCTCTTTGTGCCTCGATTTCCGCATCTATAAAATGAGACAACAGGACTTGCCTCCTGGGGTGGATGTGTCGATGAAATGAGTGAATGCAGGACAAGCGCTTAGGGCAAGGGGGAGGCTCGGGAGAGCTGCTGGGGCCATCCTTCCCGCCGGCCTGCCTCTGTGACCCACTAGCCAAGGCAGATCTGTCCTTTCCTCAGAGCCCCGCTTGCAGCTCCGCTTGTCCAAGAAGCTTTCATCTCTTGGCTCTACCCCTGGATTTATACCACTGCACCCTGTCCCTGCAAAGCCTATCCTGGGACCTCAAGCTTCGCAGCCAGAGATAGACCAGACAGGACTGAACTCTTATTTCGCTTGTCTTCCTGCACAGCACCTCCTCCGAGTAGCCTACCAGGACCCGAGCAGTGGCTGCACCTCCAAGACCCTGGCTGTGCCCCCAGGGGCCTCGATTGCCACCCTGAACCAGCTCTGTGCCACCAAGTTCCGAGTGACCCAGCCCGATACATTTGGCCTCTTCCTGTACAAGGAGCAGGGCTACCACCGCCTATCCCCTGGAGCCCTGGCCCACAGGCTCCCCACGACCGGCTACCTTGTCTATCGCAGGGCCGAAAGGCCTGAGACCCAGAGGGCCTCACCGGGGGCTACCCCGGATTTTGGCAGCGGAGAGCCAGAGGCAGGGGGCAGGGAGGAGGAGAAAGGGGGCTGGGGAGTTGGGGACATTGAGGTCAAAGCCGGTCCTGGGGACAGGAGGGGAGAGTCTGAGACCATGGCTGAAAGGGCCAAGGAGGGGATGGGCCTCGCAAGGGGGGACCCCGCTCAGCCAGGGGGGCCAGAGGCTGAGGGAAGCCAGGCAGCAGAGGAGTAGCCGGAAGTAGTCAGACGGGTCATGTGGGACAGAAAACTCAGAGCCATCAGCCCCACGCCTCGCCGGCTTCCCCACTCCAGGCCACTCCTATGTCTGCTGCTGCCCCGGTCTGATACTTATTCCGTGATCGCACCTTCTGGGGTGGTGCCTGGCCTGGCTGCGTCTGGAACACTGGAATCAATGGAGGGGGTTTGAGGGACCCCAGACCGAGGGCTCAGGCCCTTTGCCTCTCGCCCTTCCCTCCCAGCTGGAGGCCAGCCAGGCTTCAGTGCTGAGTGTGCCCAGCAGGGGACAAACCCAGCGGGTGCCCAGTCTCTGGCAGCCGGCCAGAGGCACCGTGCCAGCAGCCCCTCCTGGCTGGGGGCTTCAAAGCCCTGAAAGGCTTCACCTGCTCCTGGGTGTCAGGAGGACTCAGGGAGCCAACAAGGGCTCAGAGCCCAGGCCAGCCCTAGGCCAGATGGAGGACTGGCAGCTCCAGACTCCAGTGTCCTGGAAAAAGACGGGCTGTTGCCGCCCTGCCTTCTCCCACAAGCCCTCCAGGGGCCAAAGGGATGGTTTTGCTGCAAAGCAGAGCTCAGGCTAGAGGGAAGAAGAGGGCTGGAGGTGGGATGTTAGCAGCACGCCCCCCGAGGGTCTGTTGTGTGCATTCACAGAAGGCTCTCGTGTCTCAGCCTGAGGGAGATCCTAGAGATCAGGTCCAGCCCAGGGAACACCCAGGCCCCAGGCTTTCTTCAAGATGGGAGGTCCTGCCAGGCACTCTGGCATCCCAGGGGACTTGGACAGGGGAGATGGGCTTCTGAAATGGAGGGGGTGCTTGGAAACCATTTCCTCTACACTTAACTCTTCTGGACCTTGCAAGAGCTTCTCGGGAGGCGAGCATGGCTCATTACACACTGAGGTTTGGGAAAGTGACTCCTAAGATATGTGACTCCTAAGATATCGATCGGACGGCTTGCCATTACAGTTTCCCCACCCAAACCAGGGTGTCAGGCTCCAACTAAGCCACCAACAAATTAACCCTCAAGGCCCTACAGCCCCAAGGTGGGGCCCAGAGCAGGGAGCAAATGGGAGCAAAGAAAATGCCAGGAGTGACCACAAGGGGGTGCGTGTGGCCCAGGAAATGGCCAGTGGGTAATTCCGAGGGGCGAGGGTGTCTCCAGGGCTGCAGCCCCGTTAGGTGGTCAGAGGCCCTGTACTCTTGCTGCCACAGGGCAACCTGGGGTCAGTGCGGGCAGGGCCAAGTGCTGCCAGCCCTCAGCAAACTTGGAGTCGGGGACCTGGGTGAGGCAAACTCCAGGGGGGTCACTCCCTGGAAAGGAACTGTCCCCTGGTGGAAGGAGAACCCCAGCCAGTCTCTGGGGCACTCCCTCAGGTGCTGAGCACAAAAGGACATCAGCCCACATGTCAGACAGACATGACAACAGGAAGGTAGAAATCCTGGGCTTTGGGGTTTCAGACAGTCCAGAGACAGATACGACCAAATTTGGGTGCTGGGCTCCCAAATGTTTCACAAGGGCCACCAGCAGCTCTTTCCTCCCCACTTCCACCCCCCACTCCAAGCTTCTTGCTGGTAGGGATTCTCCCCTCTTGTATGTCCCCCCCTCTCTGTCCCACCCCCACCTCCCAGTGCCTTGCCCAGAGCTGGGCACTGCATAGGCACTCAATAAATGTTGTCCCCCTGATTGGAGTTTGATAAATAAGAGGGAAGGGCAGTGAGGTGGGAAGCTGGGAGGTTAAGGGGGCCTGGGTTCTGGGAACTAAGCGCAGGATGTCTCAAGTTCAGTTCCAGAGAAAAACCTAGACCAGTTGCCAGGGGTGCTCAGAGAACCCCAGATGTGGAGCTGGTCTCACGGAAACGGACTGGGGGAGGCTTCTGAACCCCTTTCTTGGGGGCCTCTGCAAGCCCCCCTTCACCCCCTACTGTGTGGGAATTTAGCACCCGCTAACAGTGGCTCCTCAGAGCACTGCCAGCCCCTGCCTGCTTCTGAGCCTTTTGGTTTTTCTTCTCAAGACATTCTGCTTAGTCAGGGGCCGAGGCCAGGTAACTCAGCATGGTCAAGGGTCACCATCCGGGGCGGGGACTCCGAGCAGCGCAGACAATGGTAGGCCCGTCTTAGACGGATCTCATCCCCATGTTACAGGTGAGGAAACAGGCTTGCTCAGGGAAAGTGGTTTAGTACAGGGCAAAGAGCCAGACGCCGGGGTCTGTGAAGCTTGGAGTTCTGCCATCCTCCAGACAGAAGCGCTCATTTACTCAACCTTTCTGCAGTAATCGACTGCACCGGAACCGGCCAAGCCCCAACAGCCCCAGCCCCTGCCAGAGGGAACCCAGTGAGATCCAGCGAGAACAGCACGCCCGGCGCGCAGGCAGATTCAGTACTGCCCCTCCCTCACGCTGCCTCCCACCTTTGGCTTTCTGGAAGAGAAAGTCACGCACGCCGGAGGTGCCGCATCTTGCCCAGCGCGCACTGCTGCAGAGCTGGGCTGGGAGGCCGGCGTTTGGCTCGCAAGCCGCAGACTAGTCCTTTCCTTGCTTGGAAATGTTGCTCTTATCACCCCTAGAATCGCCACAGCCCCCTGTGTGAGTTTATGGTCTGTCTTCCCCACTAGGCCAGAGCCAAGGCAGCCTTGTTCGCCTCTAAATCTCAGGGGCCTAGAACAATGCCTGGCCCGGAACTGGCACTTAGTAGATGGAGGTGGAATGATTGATTCGGGAAGACGCAGCCTAAACAGTTTCTCCGAGTTCCCGGGGCGGGGGCGACGCATTCTCCATCGCTGCCACCAGGGGGCGAGCATGCCCGTTCCCAGGCACAGGCCCGGCCCCCTTCTTGCGGGAGGCCACCCAGGGACGCCCGGCACTTGGGCACTCGGGAGGGCCTGCACCCGGCCTGGTGCCAGGGTGAGGAAGCATCCCCGCAGTGCGGCCCTGGGCCCGTCCTGCAAACGGGAGTCCTGCCAACAGAGGTTGGGAAGAGGAGCCAGGAGCCAGGGCCTGTGGAGTGGCCCCAGGGGGGCCCTGGGAGGGGTGGGAAGAAAGGCAGTCGTTGAAACCCACACCACCACCCTCACTCACTTTCAACGCAGAGCATTTAACACCCTGCCATGGTCTTGTGACCCATGTTCACCGCCACAGTTTAACACACAGTAACATCCCGACTCATGTTTGCACACAGAATTTGTGACACCCTGCAGCCCACGGTCATTTACGGAACGCCTGGCCACCCCCAGCCTTAACAGGAACACTCAGAGTGTTGGGAACACTTGGAGACTGTTAGCCACTCGTGCCCTGCGGGATGGGACACAGTCACACAAACACGGGCCACTCCTCTGAGCCACACCCTGACAGACCTCCCTAGATCTGCAAGCGTAGAGACATTCCCTCAACACCCTCCCAGCCTCTGGGTTCAGAATGTGACTGGGTGACATACATCCATGGGGACAGGCTGACACAGAGACATGGTGAGTGCTACACAGGGATTCAACGACAGACACCTACCCGGGTAGCACTGCCACCACCACCGCTACAGCCAAGTCCCCCACTCAGGCATGGCACGTGGGCTTGCTTCTCACGCTGCACAGGCATAGGAAGCGTACACACACACACAGGCACACACACGCACGTGCGTGCACATGCACACTTTCATACTTCTGCTCATGCAGAAGAGGCCCAAGCCCTGATCCCAACTAATCTCACTCCAGCCCCAGCCTATCCCTGCTACACTCAGCCGTTCCAGTCCATGGTGGACCCTAGTGGGGGCTGGACATTGCTGAGAAGACCCCCGTGGGGGGTGTGGCCACCCCACTGGCCAGGAAGAAGGCCGAGGCCTGCGGTACTGGGCGGGGAGGCCTGAGCTCATCAGATTCCAGCCTGAGTGATTCACGGGAAGCGCCTGGGGAGGATCTGTTGGTGGGGGGGGAATGACCCAGGGGCTGGGGCTTTGGGGGCCTGGGCAGGCTTCAGACTAGAAAGGATCTGGGTCCAGAGCAAGCTTCCAGTCTGGGAGGGGGCTTCCTGAAGGGTGGCCCAGCCTGAGGGGTGTCTGCTGGGTCTGGCCCCTGGGAGGAGCTTAGGACACGGAGCTGAGCCCACAGGATGAGACAATCGGCCCCTCCCGCCCTCCCCACCCGGGGCCTGGGCCCCTGACCCCACGCCTTCCCAGCCCCAACAGCTGAGTGTCTTTAGCAGGGGTTAGGCCAAGGGTGGGGGGCAGGGGTGGGGTGACCTTCACGGCCATCTTGACCCCTTGGACCCTCAGGCCGGCAGCCGGAGTGGACCACAGAGGCTCTGAAGGGCTGGACCCGGCCGGCCAGTTGGGGCTGACAGGGTTACAGACCCTCGCTGCCCTGCCAGGCAAGGCCTCTGCCAGAGAGCCGAGAACACACGGCTGTCCCAGCGCCAGGGATGTTTTCCTGCTGAGATGGAGCCCTCTGCTCCTGCCACCTCCTGAGCCCCCTGCCTCCCTGGCCAGGCTGATGCTCAGAGGACCCAGATGCTCCAGTGGGGTGACAGGAAGAAAGGATGGGGCTGGAGGCAGGACGGGGGCTGCAGGAAGTGCCTTTCTTGGAACTCTGCACCAAAATAGCCCGTTCTGTCCCCACTCTGGGTCTCAGTGTCCCAGGGGGGAGATAAGTGTCACCAAGGAGACCCTCACCAGGGAGGGGCCTGAGTTGACCTTAATTGGGCTTTTGCTCACCACCCCCCTCCCCTCTCCTACCCCCACCGGCTCCCACCAAGCCTGCCTCAGGCTCTGCGCCACTTTGAAGTCCTAACATAAATATCATGTCTGCTTGGGTTCCCCTTCCCGGCCTGGTCACAGCCCCCAGACCTGGCTCCCACCCCAGCCAGCCCTGGGGGTGCTTGGCGAGCCAGAGTCACTGGAACAGGAATGGGAAGACGGAAGACGGGGCAGACACCAGAGGCGGAGAGGGAAGATACGGAAGTGGCCAGAGAACAGAAAGACAGACCCAAAAAACCAACAAGGTGACAATCCTGGGGAAGGAGAGGAGACAGAGAGACCCCAGAGAGTGACAGGAGCCCTGGAGACATGGGACTGCAGAGGGGGAAGAGAGAGGACGAGATACAGCGCAAGGGACAGTGAGACAGTGAGGGGACGAGAAAAGAAGGGAAAGTTCCAGGGTGTGGGTGGAGACGGGGAGGCTGACACTGGGGTAGCAGTGGGAAGGACACGGTGGAAAAAGAAACATCCCTGGTGACAGAGTGACCAACCATCTCCGTTTGCCTGGGGGCTAACAGGATTCCCAGCAGACAGGATTTGCAGGGCTGCGACCAGGAGAGTCCTCAGCAAGCTGGGACAGGTTGGTCACCCTCAGTAGCAGGCTTCTGCCAGATGCCTCAGGGACCACAGAGGCCTCACCCTCACAGCCCAAGAGCAGCAGAGGAAGGACAGGAACAGCAAAGGCCAGGGGAGTGGCCATTCCTCCTGGGATCCCCAGGATCAGGTAGTCCCTGCTCTGCCTCCACCCCGTGACCTGGGGCAAAGCCTTGTCCCTCTCTGAGCTGGGAGGACACTAAGCAGGGCAGCTGGGCTGGGCCGTTCTAGCTCTGCAGTGGGCTCCAGGACTCCCATCCTCGTAGGCAGATGTGGCCAGATGTTCAGGTCAGGCATCTGCCAGGAGAGGGACTGGGGCCCCAGCTGTGCCCAGGTTGGGAGATCCAGGGGAGCCATGTGTTTCTCTCTTCACAGCTGTGGGCACAGGTGTGGGCCGGTGGGGACACACACACATCACCCAGCTGCGTGCACCCTCAGCAATGCAAGCCCCGCGCAAGCACACACGCTCACGTGCCCACGGTCGTGTACAGACACCCAGGTACACCCACCAGCGCACTGTCTCTCTCTATGGTGGATGCCACCCTCCCCACCCCCTCCAGCTGTCAGAATCCCTTACCCCCCAGGGACTAGACCTGGACACACCCCTTCTTCCTGGGCCCCACCTTTCCCAAGCCTCTCCCTCCCATCCCGTCCAGTCCCCAGTGCCACCCCCCTTCCCGTGGTCTCTCCCATCCAGAAGCACACAGGGTGCGGCACCAGCACGTGGGGATGGGGAGGGGCAGGAGGCCAAAATTGCTGCCCTCCCTTCCCCCTTCTGCCCTGGGACCTCTCCCACCTCCCCTCCTGCGGCTCCCACCCACGACCAGGCGGCTCCTGCCCACCAGTTGGCCCTTCCTCCTGACAGCCTGAAGGCTGGGGTGGTTTGGGAAGAATTTAGAAATGGAGGGAGGTGGGGGGATGGGGACAAAAGGAAAAGGAGGAAAGGAGGTGATTTGTACACAAAGCAATGTGCTGGCTCAGCAGCGGGCCCGTGCCAAGGCTCTAGGACGCCTGCCCAGGGGGCGCCCCTCAATCATACTCACCCCCCCATCCTGGCCGTTCCACTGGGCTCTCTTCAGGCCAACCCCTCTGCAGGCCGCCTGCACCCCCACCCCCACGGGCCCACACATCGCATCCAAAACCACTGCCTGGCTTGTCCTGGTAGCTGGAAGACAAGGCTCCTTCTGGGGAAGTGGGCTTCCGTTTTCAAGCCCGTCTTAAGGTGAGCTCTCGCCATAAGGGCCACAATCAGGGCAGAGGACTCCAGCCTCCGAACCCACTCTGTGAGCAGAGCTCGGGGTCTAGAGCCACCTCCATCCCTGCGAGGAAGACACGGTGGCCTCAGAGAAGCCGGGGATTGTGGTAACAAGGAAGCATCACACGTGATCCCTGCCCATGGTTGCCCGCGCGGTCCTGCCCTCCTGGACCTACAGATCCCAAGTGGCATTTTGAGCCCGCCGTCCGTCGCGGTGTGGATCAGTACAAATTAGCACTTCTGCCTGAATCCCTGTAGCCAGCCATGCCTCTCAGCATCTTCTCTCACTCGCACACCCACATGCTTAGCCATCCATCCATCCATCCACTTGCTCCTTCTACATCCAGCCATTATCCGCCTGTCCACCGACGCACACATCCACACATTCTCTGACCACACCGCCCTTCCACCCACGTACACACTCATGCATTCACCGGTGCAGGCACCCATCTATCTATCCGCCCACCCATCATCCAAGCTTTTACTGCATCCATGAGCATCTTCTCTGTGCTAGGCGGGGAGCAAGATGAGTCAGGCTGAATGCGACTGACAGAAAGAGGAAGACCGCAACCAGCCCCTCTCTGTCCCCTCGCCCCCAGATCCCTGGTGCTGTGCCCACTGCACCCTGGTCCTGACTAGGGTTGGAAGTTGCTAGGTCACCTCAACTCCACCTCTCCCAACCTGGATGGGAGCAGGGGAATGCTAGGCACCCAGGTGCGGCTCCAAGCCTCATTCTCCACCCACAAAACCCTTAGCTTTGTTGGGGTCAGAGGTGCCCCACTCATCTCTACCCCCGCCCCCTCCTGGCTCAGCAGTCCCTTTACTTGCAAGTCAGCCCAGCCTGACCATCTGGAATCTGGCCTTTGACCCTCTTCCTCCTGCTTCTCTTGCCTGCCCCCCAACCCCTCGCCCCAACTGAGGCTGGAGTCCTGACCTCTGATCTGACCTGCCTACTCGCCAGACGGCTCGCAGCCTCCCCTCAGACGCCCCAGCACGGGCCATTGCCCGAATCATGACTGGGCCCACCACACCCTTGGATCAGGCTCTGGCCAGCCCCTAAGGAGCCTCCAGAGGCTGCCTCCCCCAGCCCGGCCCGCCCTGCTGCCCGGCTCTCCAGCCAGCTCCCTCCCCTCTCCCAGACTATTGCAACAACCTCCAGTCCCCCTCCACCCACCACACACCAGCCACAGGGAACTCCCATCATACCTCTTCCGCATGGCCCCCGCAGTGGAGGCCAGTCTTTGAGGGGTAGCTTACTGCCTTCCTGGCCAGGCTTCTACCCCCTTTCTGACATTCCCTCTTCACTACTTACAGTCTCTCTAGATGTCCCTCCTGCCAGTGGAGACCTTTGTATTCTCTAAAGGCATCTTGAGCTCCCCCACCCCAGCACTTTGTCTAGGCTGTGCCTTCTGGCCGTTGTGCCTTCCCCCTTCCTCACTTCCTCATGCCATGCCCAGCTCTCAGACCGTGCTTGATGGCTCCTCAGGGCACCGCAGCAAAAAGAGAACTGGAACGAGAGTCAGGCAGCCTTGGTTCTAGTCCCAGCCCTGCCACAAACTAGCTCTAAGACTCCCTGGGCCTCAGTGTCCCCTAGGTTTGCTGATTTCCAGGGATCTCCCAGTTCTGAAATGGTCTGACTTCTGGGGAAGGCGGGGCACGTGTGGGGAGCGGTGGGCTTTGGCTCCAGACAGCATCCTGGATCCCCCAGCACGGCCCTGGGCCGGGTTCTTCTTTTACCTGAGTCTCTGATTCATTAATTTGACAAATCCTACTGAGCAGCGCCAATGGGCCAGGAACTTTCTAGGCTCTGGGGATACAGTAGGGAGCAAGACACTGACGCTGCCCTCACGGATCTTACACGGTCTCCACTGGGGACATAACATTCAGCAATGTCTGGAGATAATTTTGATTGTCCCAACTGGAGGGATATTACTGGCCTCTAGGTAGAAGCCAGGGATACCGCTAAGCATCTTACAATGCACAGCACAGTCCCTACAAGAGGCAGACGTGGACCTGGTGAGTTTCACATACAGCCAGGAGGCCAGAGTAGTTGGAGCAGAGGAGTGAGTGGGAGTGGGAGTGGGGTAATAAGTTGAAGGGCAGACTGCATCAGCCTGGAGGCCATGGCCAAGATGTTGGCCTGTCTTCTGAGCGAGATGGGGGCCCAGACAATTCTGAGCAGGGGAGTAACCAGATTTGTCTTGGGTTTGAAAGGAATCCCTCTGGCAGGATGGAGAAGGCAAGACAGAGATCAGAGGAGAGGCTGTCGTAAGAATCTAGATGGAAGGGGACAGTGGCACGGACCACAGGTGGGTGGCAAAGAAAATGGCGAGAAGCAGATTGTGGATCTGTCCCGAAGGTGAAGTCAGCAGGATTTGCTGAGAGATTGGATGTGGGGTGTGGGAGAAAGAGGAGTCAAGGATGATCTCAAGGCTTTGGGCCTGAGCCAAGGGAAGGATGCACTGCCCCATATTGACTTTCCTCTCATGAGAAGGGGGATAATTCTATACATTTCACAGATGTAGACCTTAAAAGAACGACCTTCCGGGCATACAGCAAGCGCTTCAAAAGCCCTGGTTCTTGGGGGGGACTGGCCGGGGCTGCAGGGCCAGCCCTGGCTCTGTAAGGTGATTAGCAAAGCTGCTCTGGTCCCCACCCCCGACCCAGAAGTTTTGCTCGGAAGACTAAGGAACATTTCCCTCATGCTTTGCAGCTGACAAAGCACATTTACAAACAGCGAGAGCTATGATACAATAGCCCTGCTGAGCAGAAAGGCCCTGACACATTACCCCATTTTGTAGATAAGAAAAACGGAGACCCAGAGAGGGTCAGTGACTTCCCAGCAGTCACACAGCACATCAGTAGCAGAGCACTGAGGGGCAGAATCCCTCCTCCACGTCCCCACCCCCCTGGCTCAAACTTCTGCTGAGAGTGCAATGGGTGTTCACGGGTTAATCTGACAGCCAACTCCCCAGAGACCATCCTGGATGATGGGCTCAGTGCACATGCCTCCAGAGGCCTCCAAGAGGGGCGGGCAGAGGACCCTGGCCAGGCCCACACAGCAGCGTCTGGGGGCAGGGAAGCCTCCACACATGTGACGTCTGTGTCACATACACATGTATGTGTCATTGCGAGCTTCATGCCCATACATGGCCTCTCCCCAGTCCGTCCCCTCCCAGACAGCCCTGCTCACCCTGAGTGCAGCCTAACCCCTGCCTGGTCCCCCTCCCCCATGCACCCTGCCCTTTTGCAGCAGGAGCCCAGAGAAGCATTTCCTGTTTGGGGGCTGCCTCCTCCCCTTCTAAGCCCAGGTTCCCAGGGCCCCAGGCTGAGCAGAGGTGAAGGGAGGGCAGCCCCCTTCCCCCCCCCATCCAGCTGGAGCCAGGAAGCTTGGGGGTGGGGGCAGGTTGAGGCGGGAGGTTAGTTCATAAATGAGGGTTTGATGATGCCCATGCCTGACGCCTGTGTGATCAAGGTGGATCCCATGCAGGGGCTGCACACGGACGTGAGGGCTGTCTTGTGTGAAGACGTGTAGAATGTTGCCGCGCTTAAGTATGTGCGTCCAAGGGGCTTAGCGTGTTAGAGCCTGTACAAATCTGGGACGATGGGACCGTGCGAGCAGAGTGTTCTGGTGCGGGGACAGGAGCGCGC
Source organism: Ailuropoda melanoleuca (assembly GCF_002007445.2). Classification (NCBI taxonomy): domain Eukaryota; kingdom Metazoa; phylum Chordata; class Mammalia; order Carnivora; family Ursidae; genus Ailuropoda; species Ailuropoda melanoleuca. The sequence continues at coordinate 84,913,454 of NC_048233.1, read as the reverse complement.
ACACACGTGTGTGATGTGAAGGGCATGAGGTAGAGCGTGTGTCCACATGTATGACGAGCAGTTGGGCCCTGAGACAGTTCACAAGTGTGATGAGGTTGGTGTGTCCAGACTGGATCTCGGGCGAGTCTCTGGGAAGGGACCTCACCCCACCTCCAAAAGCCCCAGACTGCCGGAATTTTCTGAGGGTCTTCCAGCCTCCTGGGCAGGCGTTTCCCCCTCTTCTCGACTCCCAGGCAGCTCGCTGTGTCTCCCCCCACCAGCAGCCCCCACCTCTGCCCCCCGCCCGACTGCTTCCTGCTCTGGCCGCCCCGGGCCCCGGGGGAGCGGGAGCAGGGAGCTGGCAGCGGCCCCAGCCCACTCCTTACAAGGCCTGAGCCCGGCCCAGGCCCGCCCCCGGCCCGCCTGCCAGAGGCCCCAGTCCCTCCCCCTGTCAAGAGCTGCCGCGAGCCGGCCCCGGGCCAGTCGGGGGGCATCGCGATGCTGCTGCGCCTGCTGCTGGCCTGGGCGGCCGCGGTGCCCACGCTGGGCCAGGCCCCCTGGGCGGCCGAGCCCCGGGCCATCTGCGGCCCCGGCAGCTGCTACGCGCTCTTCCCGCGGCGCCGCACGTTCCTGGAGGCCTGGCGGGCCTGCCGTGAGTTGGGGGGCGACCTGGCCACGCCGCGGACCCCCGAGGAGGCCCAGCGTGTGGACAGCCTGGTGGGCTCCGGCCCGGCCAGCCAGCTGCTGTGGATCGGCCTGCAGCGGCAAGCCCGGCAATGCCAACCACAGCGCCCGCTGCGTGGCTTCACGTGGACCACGGGAGACCAGGACACGGCCTTCACCAACTGGGCCCAGCCGGCCACAGGGGGTCCCTGCCCGGCCCAACGCTGCGCCGCCCTTGAGGCGAGCGGCGAGCATCGCTGGCTCGAGGGCTCGTGCACACTGGCCGTGGATGGCTACCTGTGCCAGTTCGGCTTCGAGGGCTCCTGTCCCGCGCTGCCAGATGAGGCGGGCCAGGCAGGCCCGGCGGTCTACACCACGCCCTTCCACCTGGTCTCCACCGAGTTGGAGTGGCTGCCCTTCGGCTCCGTGGCCGCTGTGCCTTGCCAGGCTGGCAGAGAAGCCTCTCTGCTCTGCGTGAAGCAGCCTGAGGGTGGCGTGGGCTGGTCTCGGGCCGGGCCCTTGTGCCTGGCTGCCGGCTGTGGCCCGGACAACGGGGGCTGTGAACACGAGTGCGTGGAGGAGGTGGACGGTCATGTGACCTGTCGCTGCACCGAGGGCTTCCGGCTGGCGGCGGACGGGCAAAGCTGCGAGGACCCGTGTGCCCATGCCCCGTGTGAGCAACAGTGTGAGCCTGGCGGGCCGCAGGGCTACAGCTGCCACTGTCGCTTGGGTTTCCGGCCAGCCGAGGATGAGCCACACCGCTGCGTGGACACGGACGAGTGCCAGATCGCCGGTGTGTGCCAGCAGATGTGTGTCAACTACGTCGGTGGCTTCGAGTGCTACTGCAGGGAGGGCCACGAGCTTGAGGCTGATGGCATCAGCTGCAGCCCTGCTGGGGCCATGGGTGCCCGGGCTTCCCAGGACCTAGGGGATGAGCTGCTGGATGACCGGGAGGACGAAGAGGATGAACATGAGGCCTGGGAGACCTTTGATGGTAGCTGGACGGAGGTGCCTGGGATCCCATGGATGGAGGCCACGCAGCCGCCTGACTTTGGCCTGGCCTATAGACCTAGTTTCCCAGAGGAGGAAGAGCATCAGATGCCCTACCTGGACCCCACCTGGCCACCCCCACTTAGTGCTCCCAGGGTCCCCTACCACTCCTCAGTGCTCTCTGTCACCCGACCCGTGGTGGTCTCTGCCACACGCCCCACACTGCCCTCTGCCCACCGACCCCCTATGATCTCTGCCACACGCCCACCCCAGGCCCCTGCCCTTGAGCCCCCCATGATCCCTGCCAGGCACCCGGCTTTGCCTCCTGACCACCAGTTCCCCATGATCTCAGCCAACCATCCAGATCTGCCCTTTGCCTACCAACCCCCCATTGTCTCTGCCACTCACCCAGCACGGCCCTCTGCTCACCAGCCCCCAATTATCTCAGCCAAACATCCTGAACTGCCCCCTGTGTTTCCAGACACCCAGGTCACTGACACCCAGACCACCGCTCACGTGCCCCAGATCCCTGCTAACCACACTCCTCTGAATACCACTAACGGCGCCCATCAATCCCTTGTCACCCCAGATGTCCCGGCCCTCCAAGCCCAGGCCACCCCCCTTCCCATTACCTCGACTGTCCAGCCCCCTCTGACCACTACCTCCAGATCCCCTGTACTCCCTGCCCATCAAGTCCCCGGGTCCTCTTCTACCCAGACCCCAGCCCCCCACATTACCCTCACCTCAGAGCCTCCTCAGAGCCCCACTAACCAGACCTCATTCACCAGCCCTACACACCCCCATTCCAAACCCCCCCAAGTCCCAAGGGAAGGTGCCCGTGATGCCAAGTTGGCCCCACGGCTGCCCTCAGCAGCCCCCACAGCCCTGGGAGAGGCCAGTCCGGCAGGCCACAGCCGGAGGGATGACCGGTGGCTGCTGGTGGCACTCCTAGTGCCCACATGTGTCTTCTTGGTGGTCCTACTCGCACTGGGCATCGTGTACTGCACCCGCTGTGGCCCCCACGCACCCAACAAGCGAATTACTGACTGCTATCGCTGGGTCACCCACACTGGGAGCAAGGGCCCAACAGAACCAATGCCCCACCGGGGCAGCCTCACAGGGGTACAGACCTGCAGAACCAGCGTGTGATGGGGTGCAGCCCCCCCTCTGCGGGGTGGGGGGAAGGGGCGTGCATTGGACACATGGCCCAGGCTGCACCAGGGACCCATGGGGGCTACCCAGCTGGACAGAGGGCTTCCTGCTCCCCCCGGGCCCAGCCAGGCTCCTCTCTCAGTCAACTACCAGCCTCGACTCTTGGGAACTCTGCTCCCCGGCCCAGCACTCACGACAGAGGAGACGCCGAGGCCCCCAGGACCTCAGGGGGTGGGTGCTGGGGTCTTCTCCAATAAACGGGGTGCCAAACTCACCCAAAGTTCCTGACCCCCATTGATGTCTGAGGGGGAGGGTCTGGGAGGACTCAGCAAAAAAGAGGGGAGCTTCCTTCTGCTTGTCTGGGTCCCAAGGAAATAAGGTAAGACCCCTTAAGGGAGGGTATGCTTCCGAGATTCTCGGGTAAACAGGAGCCCAGAGAGGGCAGAGCCTTGCCTAAGATCACGCAGTGAGCCCAGGGGAGTGGGTGGTTTGGCATGGAGAGGGTTTCATATTTGTTCTTCTTTTTCCAAAACTCCAAGAAAGGGGGGCTGAAATGGGGGAGTGTTCTAGAATGAGAGCTTCTGCTCAACTGGAGCCAAACTGGGATTTAGGAGTCAAAGTTAAGCTCTGGATCTGGTGATTCTGGGGAGTGAAGGGTGTCTAGTGGGTGAGCTTCTAACTGTCTTCTGTTACTTGCCATCCCATCCCCACAGCCTGCCTAGAAGTTGGCACCTGGGGCCCAGGGTCACTCAAGGGTGCTGCCACTCCGCTGGGTTATAGGTGCTCTGAAGGTGCCCCTCCTCCCTGATCTGGAGAGGGGGCCGGAGCCACTGCCTCGCAGACTGGGATGGGGAGAGCACGGAACCTGGGAGAGATATCCCATATCCAGTTCCCTTGGCAGGCTTCTGAGCAAGGCTTGGGCCACATTTTGTCCTTCTCCATGTGGGTGGTGCTGGGACAGAGAGAACCCAGGAGACCAGAGCTTGAGCAAGTTGCTCAATGCAGAGGTGTCCCATGAATCCAGAAGGGGATGGGCAAAGATCACTGCCTGCGGGAACCTGGCAAACTGCTTCATCCTGGGCTCACTGCCCTGGGGACCAGCAGAGGCGGGACCTAGGCTGGGGAGGTTCCGGTTCCCACCGCCTCTGTAATTTTTCAGTTGCAGTCTCTAAGGAGCCTCTAATTAGGACGGAGCAGAACCACCACGACCACCCAGACAGGAGAGGAGGGGTGGCCTAGAGGCCCCTTCCCTACCGGGTGCCCTATGCCACCCTCTGGCCCCTGGGCCTGGGCCGGGCCTCAGGGGACCGGTAGAGGAGGGGCCAGAACTGGGGACGAACCGGGGGCCTGGGAGGGGGTGGAGGGAACGCTATGCACCGCCCCCGGCCCTCGCTCTCCTGTTCCCTTAACTCAAACCAGACGCCCCCGCCAGATCCTGCCCAAGTGTTTAACCTCGGAGACGCCGCTGGAGAGATTCGATGAATGAGAATGGAGTCACGGGATGGCCTATAGGCCTGGGTCTGAGAAGGTGGTGTGGGCGCAGCCTCGGGGGTGACAAAGCCTGCCAGGATGGGACAGACTGGCGCTCCCTCCTGTGACCCTGGGCAGGGGATCCAGAGCGCCCTCTGGGCAGGAAGGAGTTAAATGCACTGCTGTCGGAGGGAGGGGATGGGAGTGGGGAAGGGGGCCCAGAGCCGGCTCTTTGTCATCCCTAATGAGCAACAGATGCGGAGCTGCGTGCGGGCCTAAACAGACTGCCTCCCAGGGCAGAACCCCCGCCTGCGCCCAGCCTGGGCTCCGCCCAGACCCGGAACTATGTCTTAGGCTCCGCCCATCGATTCTCAGACTCCTCCTCATCCAGGCGCGAACCTCGCCTGCAGGCAGATGCCGGCGCTATCAGACAGATCCCTCCTAGCTACGAGCCACGCCCACCCACGACTGTCAAAGTGCCCCCTCAGGACCTCTTCAGAAGCCCCACCCACCAAAGCCACAAGCCTCGCCCCCTGCCAGCTCAGAGATCCTCGCAGAACCATTGCCCCGCCCCTCTGCTCTATCAGCCCCGCCCCGGCCAAGGCAGTACCAATGCCCCCGCCACCAGGGCCATAAGCCCCGCCTTCTCAGGCGGGTCGCGCAGACTGGCAGTTATTAGCTCCCGCCTCCAGGAAGTATAAACTCCGCCTAGAGCTTACACTTTCTCCTCAGGCCGCGTTGCATGCCCCGCCTAACAGAAACACAAACTCCGCCCCTTCTCGGAGCAGGGGACTCGGTTCAGAGCGCAGGGAATCCCGTAAAGACCCTTTCTCCGTCCGGGAGACCTGCAAGTTCCGCCTTCCAGGAGGTTACGGGTTCCCCTTAAGCCCCTCTTCAGGCTCCGCCCCCAGCTACAAGTCCCGCCCATTCACGGCCGTTCAAGTTGCAGGGGCGGGGCCCCAGGCCCGCCTCACTGGGAAAAGAGTTCCGCCCACGTCCGGCTAACACTTTCCCTTCACACTGAGGTAATGGTGCATCTAGAGTCCTCGGGTCCGCCCACTAAGAATAACCACAAACTCCACCCCTGACCATCCCTTAAGTCCCGCCCATCCAGAGCGCCCCTCGCCGGGGGCTTCGTGCAAAAGAATCCGCCCGCGCAGAGAGCGTAACCCAACCTCTTCTCTCAGGCTCCACCTACTGTGAATGCATAGCCACGCCCACCTATAGGTTCCACCTTCTCGGGATTCCGGGACCCGGGACTCCCAAAGTCGCTCACCGCCTTCCGAATATGCTCAGACTAGTGTGGATCCAAGCTCCTTGTCCCTGACCAGGATGCCCCTGAACCCGGCCCTGGCACCCCGTCTCCTTCCCTACTCACGGTTTCCGGTCGTCTAGATTGCAGGTTGTCTGGAGGGAGCTCTCAGGTGAGGTCGAGAGCCTGACGGGAGGCCTTTGGCGCCACCTGCCTTCGGCGTCCGGGCTTGCAGCCACCGCGAACCTGGCCCCCCTCCCAAAGCACATCAGGGCTCAATAAATACTTGCTTAATTTAATAAATGTCTGTGTTATTCAGATATTGGCCGCTTCGGCAAATATTTGCCCCCCCGCAAAACAGCAGATCCACTCTCATGGGTCTTCTGTTGTATTTGGAAGACCCCAAAGGGCCCTCTGTGAGCTGCAGCGGCCCCCTGCCAGTCTTTACAGCGGCTGGTGGGACTTTTGTTGTACCTTACCCACGAACCCTGTTTCCCAGGGATGAAAGCACAGACTCTCACCTGAATCGTTAGGGCTGGGTCCTCCCCTCCCCCAACTAGTGCTCCAAAGTGTGGACACCTTCCTTAGAGGTGTGCACTTGGCAGGAGGGAGTGTGTTTGGGCTCACACACCCTCGCGTAGAAGCTGAGACTCACACTTTTGGGAGCAGGATTGATCTCAGGGCAGACCTCTATATCAGCGCTCATCACTACATTTGAAAATATTCCCCTGCTCACTCCCACACTAGACTGGGGCTCCAGGAGTCCAGGCCACTCTGGAGTTCAGTACCAGGGGCTCAATGTAACGTCCTTCAAACATTATTGGGACAGACTGGGCAGTTACGGTTGAAGAGGGGCAGAACTAACGTCTACCGAGTTCCAGTAGGTACCAGCACCCAGCTGGATACCCCTCACTTCCTGCCTTAGGCATTTGGTGGAGCCACTTCCTCAGTGACTCAAAGCCTGGGGAATGAGATGCTTTCCAGATGAAATTCCAGTTCTGGCCCCCTAGCCACTATGAATGGGAGTAGGGTTTAGTGCCGAATCCTGGTGCAAATAATAGTGAACCCTTGCAGCAGCGATGGTCTACCTCATCCCGTTCTAAGGGCTTTACATGTCTTTACTCACTTGAGGTCCAGAACAGCCCCCATGCAGTGAGTATCACTCTTACCATGATTTGCAGATGAGGAAGCTGAAGGCACTTGCCCGAGCGCCTCGCATCAAGCCATCCACCCTATTTGACCAAGTTAGTAAGTGGAGGTTTGAATCGAGATAGATTCGGTGATCTTCGCCCCTAGAGCAGAGCCAGTCCATGACGATAGCCATGTCTCTGATTAGAAAATGCCCACCTCCCAGGGAACTTGCTTTTTTTTTTAGTCAATACATTTTTATTTAAGGAATTTTACGTGATTCCTTCCACTGCCAATCACCTTAGTTCCTCCCAAGTCAGAATCATAATCTTCAACATAGCCTTTTTAAAAAGAGCTTTTGGGGGCGCCTGGGTGGCACAGTGGTTAAGCGTCTGCCTTCGGCTCAGGGCGTGATCCCGGCGTTATGGGATCGGGCCCCACATGGCTTCTCCGCTGGGAGCCTGCTTCTTCCTCTCCCCACTCCCCCTGCTTGTGTTCCCTCTCTCACTGGCTGTCTCTCTCTCTGTCAAATAAATAAATAAAATCTTTAAAAAATAATAATAAAAAAATAAAAAATAAAAAAAAGAGCTTTTGTTCAATCCACAGTTGGCACTGCCAGTCCATAATTCTTCATGGTGGGCTTCTTTGATCTCCACTTGAATATGGACATACTTGAGAAATTCCCCACCTGTAGTCTTTGGAAACCAATTTCTTTACTTTAGGGCCACATTTAGGAGCAGAGTAGTTGGATCTTTCTAGTTCTCAATTTCAGACACTCTCTAAACACGAATAAGTTCAAATCATATTCACCCCTGAACGATCACACCTTAGAATTGTACAGACTGTTGGGATACACCAATACCTAAGATTTAAAACATTTGCAGGGCGCTTGGGTGGCTCAGTGGGTTAAGTGTTGAACTCTTGGTTTGGCTCAGGGTGATAATCTCATGAGTCGTGGGATCGAGCCCCCAGGGGAGCCCTAACCCCCACTCCCCTCCTCCCCGCCTGTGCCAGTTCCGGACTCCTCTGGGAGTCTGCTTGAAGATTCTCTGCCCCTCCCCCTACTCGTGCATGCATGCTCTCTCTCTCTCTTAAATAATTTTTTTTAAAATAAAATACTTGACTGTTAAGTCTTTCACACAGTTTTAGCAGATAGATGTCTTGTAGTTCTTTCCCACAGATCTAACACAGTTCTGTGAATAAAGGAAACCACACATCTACTCTGTGAGGCATTTCCAGCGATGTAGGTCTATAGAAAAAGCCCCACCGGACTGACCTCAACAGGGGGATCTTGCTTTTAGCAAGATGTACACTCCCCGGCTGATTGTGCTTTGATGATGCTGGTAAACGACGCATTACCTGCGACCTTGTGGGATCCAGACCAGGGGTCCAGTCGAGGTGCGGTTTTAGGGCATCTGGCAATGGCCAGGCTTTAGCATGGTTTTGGTGAGTTCAGGGATTTCTCCCTGGAAGGCAACTACTCGTGGCTGAGAGCGGGCCCTCTGCCCCAGACAGCCTTGCTTTGACTCCAGCTCCACTACCCCAGGGCTGGGGAACCTTAGGCAGGTCCTCTAATTGCTCTGTTTGTCTCCCCATATGAGACATGGGCGTACCCTAGTAGCCACCTTAGCCACAACCATCTGTCAGAGAGAAGAGAGGACTCGTTATGAGGAAAGTCGGGTGTGCTGCTGGAAGCCAGTGAGGAACTTCAGGGCGACGGCCCAAACCTTCTATGAAAAGACTGTCTGCTTTAGCTGGCTCGGGAAAGCCCTGAAGACAGAGTCCAGAAACTGATTGTGGGTGGGGGTGCCTGGGGGGCTCAGTCGGTTGAGCATCTGCCTCCGGCTCAGGTCATGATCTCAGGGTCCTGGGATCGAGCCCCTCATCAGGATCTCTGCTCAGTGGGGAGCCTGCTTCTCCCTCTCCCTCTGCTGCTCTCCCTGCTTGTGCTCTCTCTCTCTCTGTTAAGTAAATAAATAAAATCTTCCAAAAAATAAAAAAGAAACTGATCAGCAGAAGATGAAGTCCCAAGCCCACCAAATCCCTACAGCAGGCGTTCTCAGACTCCCTTGGTTCATGGTATCCTCCATATTCTGAGTACCTTAGTGGGTTTTTCACGGCACTCCTGGGCCAGAAACATGTCTCACAGTCCTGTTTAATAAATATGAGAAGTACTTGTATTTCTAAAAAAGATTTTATTTATTTATTTGAGAGAGAGAGAGGGAGTGGGGGGGAGGGGCATAGGGAGAGGGACAAGCAGACTCCATGCTGAGTGTGGAGCCTGATGCAGGGCTTGATCCCATGACCCTGAGATCAGAACCTGAGCCAAAGTCAAGAGTCCAATGCTTAGGGGCGCCCAGATGGCTCAGCTGTTAAGCATCTGCCTTTGGCTCGGGGCGTGACCCCAGGGTCCTGGGATCAAGCCCCACATCGGGCTCCCTGCTCCGCTGAGAGCCTGCTTCTTCCTCTCCCACCCCCCCTGCTTGTGTTCCCTCTCTTGCTGGCTGTCTCTCTCTCTATCAAATAAATAAATAAAGTCTTAAAAAAAAAAAAGTCCAATGCTTAACAGATTGAGCCAACCAGGTGCCCTAAGGGATACTTGTATTTTAATACCTCAGTACTCATTTGAAAGAATAATACACATACATAGAAAGATAGAAGGCTGTATTTATTCTTAAGTAATCACAATCCCTTGCTAGTGGGATATGTGTGCCTGTTGGGCACTGCACAGCTTCTTAAAACTTGGAATCTGATTGGACATCGCCACTTTCATTTCCTGTTACACACTGGCTTTCCCAATAGTACTTGCTTTTGATCTTGGCAGCTGCCAAAAACCCCGATTCACAGAGATATTGTCATCAAAAGGAGCGTAGTGCAATCCAGCGTTGAAACTGTGAACTGCCTCGAGCTAGCAGTTGGCCAGCTGTCTGACAGCTGTCCGGTAGTTCTGCATTCCTCTCAAAGTTTTATGATATTTTGTGGCTTCCTGTGAGTTTGCTGCAGTGTGGCAGGCCCTACATCAAAGGAAGGGTCTTGTTAGACAGCCGGATCCTGAGGGAGGACACTTGGAGAACTGGGAGGAAGGTTTGGGATTGGGGATGCCTATACCCCTTCCCCTCCCCCTTCTCTACCCCCCTGCCAGGTTGGCCCCGTGGTGGCTGACAATGGGGTGGAAACGGAAACCAAAATGGGCCTGTGGGTGCCTTGCAAAGTCAGATTGGGAAGACGATGTCACACCCAGGATGGATGATGGAAGCCAGCAAAGAACATGCGAACCTGGAATTGGGGGGGGGCTACCATGCAGCAGAAGGGAACTATTCGGATCTGGACACATGGACTGTCTTGGGGGTGCTCAGGGAAAGGTGGATCTTCTTGCTCTAGCACGGACGTCTGCTGGCAGCTTTTTCCAGAAGGTTCACTCCAGCCTGGAACTAGCATTGGCCCACGCTACGAAGAGTCAGACTCCCTTTGGAATACTTCGGAGGGAAGAATTGCAAGACTCGAGGAGAAAGGAAGGGCAGAGTCAGTCTATCCCACCCGCCAGCCACCTGGTCCACAGGCTGCTGCCTCACCAGGAGCCAGTGATTCTCCACTCTCTGTGGTCTCTGAAAATAGGCTGGTCAAAGAAGCCCCTGATTGAAATGAGTGCTGCACCCGGATATTTCACAATAATCTCCCCACTTCAAGGTCCTTAACTTTATTTTTTATTATTATTTTTATTATTTTTTAAAAAACATTTTATTTCTTTATTTGACAGAGAGTGAGAGAGCACAAGCAGGGGGAGCAGCAGAGGCAGAGGGAGAAGCAGGCTCCCCCCTGAGCAGGGAGCCCAGCATGGGGTCTATCCCGGGACCCTGGGATCACGACCTGAGCCAAAGGCAAGCACTTAACCGACTGAGCCACCCAAACGCTCAGCTTTATTTTATTTTATTTTTTTTTTTTAAAGATTTTATTTATTTATTCGACAGAGATAGAGACAGCCAGCGAGAGAGGGAACACAAGCAGGGGGAATGGGAGAGGAAGAAGCAGGCTCATAGCGGAGGAGCCTGATGTGGGGCTCGATCCCATAACGCCGGGATCACGCCCTGAGCCGAAGGCATACGCTTAACCGCTATGCCACCCAGGCGCCCCTCAGCTTTATTTTTTTTTAAAGATTTTATTTATCTATTTGAGAGAGAGAGAGCGAGCATGAGCAGGGGGAGGGGCAGAGGGAGACGCAGACTCCTGACTGAGCGGGGAGTTGGATGGATGTGGGGCTTGATCTCGGGTCTCCTAGGATCATGACCTAAGCCAAAGGCAGACACCCAACCGACCAAGCCACCCAGGTGGCCCTAAGGTCCATGCAAAGTCCCTTTTTCCATGTAGGAAACATGTTCACAGGTGCCAGTGTCTAGAGAGTGGACACGTTTGGGGCCATCACTCTGCTCACCACTCTTAGGGACCGGGAAGATCATTCTAGGTTGGAAACCCATTTTTTGTTGTTGGCTTGTTTATGAGTGACAGAAACTGCCACCTGAGAGTTGCCACCACTTTATGCCGCAGTCCAGACAGCTGGGAGAGCCTCCCCTCAGAAGGACCCTTACTGCCCATGATCCCACAAAAGTCATTCCTGGCCATGTGTCTATGTGGCCAGAGGGGGACAGTGTGCTGCCATAGCTGTCACAGACACTGGAGTGGGGGCAGCGTCAGGAGACATTTCCAGCTTTGGCCTTCATCCAGGCACCATCTAGACCACCCACGCCGTGGCACTGTGGCCACCCCTCTCTTGTGGGCCTTTGAGGTTTATCCTGCTGTCTTTTTTTTTAAGATTTTATTTATTTATTTATTTATTTATTTATTTATTTATTTATTTATTT
>NC_048233.1:84891424-84901858 GCF_002007445.2 Ailuropoda melanoleuca | reverse complement strand
CAGACGCTCAACCGGACTGAGCCACCCAGGCGCCCTGACATGTTGTGCTTTTATAAGACATACGCTGAAATCCTTCTACTGAGGGGCACCTGGGTGGCTCAGTCGGTTGAGCGTCTGTCTGCCTTCGGCTCAGGTCATGATCCCAGGGTCCTGGGATCGAGCCCCATGGCGGTGGGCTCTCTGCTCAGCAGGGAGCCTGCTTCTCCCTCTCCCTTTGCCTGCCACTCCGCCTGCTCGTGCTCTCTCTCTCTCTGTCAAATAATAAAAATAATCTTTGAAATTCTTCTACTGAAAGAATTCAGTATTTTTATTTTGGTCTCTTTCATTTTACAAGTTTCAAAAATAGCAGTCAAAGAGAAGAAAAATACGCCTGTCTTTTGGAGTAGGACCCCAGGTTACTGAAAACCAGTTGATTTGGGCCTCAGCTGACATTCTGGACAGAAGTTCCTCTTCGGAGCAGATGTGGTAAACACAGCCTCTGGCCCGTGGTCTGCATTTATCAATTTGGCCGGTCTGTTTTTCTTTCTTTCTCTGGAATCTGACTTCTAGGAGCTTTTTGTGTTCACCCAGCAGGGCAAGAGCACTCCTTGCCCACCCTGACTCAGGGATGTGTCCAGTTTTTGGCTGGACACCTGGTCCTCCTTACCCTTTCCAGAGACACCCTGGCCGCCTCAGCGATGACTTCCTTCAGGAGCTCCGGGGAATAGATGGCAGCGCGGGTGACATAGAGAGAGGATGAAACTTGGGGGAAATGCAGGGGCCAGCCACCTGGGGGAAGCTCTCTAAGGGGCCAGAGGTCCTGGACCTGGATCCATGGAGGAGACACAAAACTGCGTGGTTTGCTCTGGGTGGGAGGCAGCTTACATTTCCCTGGGGGCCAATCACCTCCTTGGGGTCGTAGAGCTCCATCCACCTCTACAGAGGCTGCGTGAGGCAAAGCTCCCTGGGCTGGTCTGGGCCGTGGCCCAAGTGGTTCCACGACTCCATCCTCAGGACACAGTAACCCCGGGATACTGAAGGTGTCTCTAGGAGCTCAGGAATCATTCACTTAACACATACTGACCGGACCTCCGGGTTGTGGCAGGTTCGTGCTGGCTGCTGGTGAGGCACGTGTCAGACGTAGTGTCTATTTGCAATTAATAATACTAGCACAAATGATGATTTTAGTTAAATGTATTGAGCATTTATTCTATTGGGGCCCTGTGTTAAGCATGGTACCGTATGATCTTATTCAATCCTTATGAAAACCCTCTGAAGTCAGTAGATTCTGTTATTATCCCCCATTTGAGCCGAGAAGACTGAGACAGAGAGAGGGTAAGTGGCTTCCCCAGGGCCACTCAGGTCATAGTGGCAGGCTTCATCCAACTCAAAGATCTGTATCTGTGACCATCTGCCTCCCATAGTTTTCTTTCTAACAGAAGAAACAAAAAACAAACCTGGACACACTTACCTAGCAATTATTGCAGCTCAGAGGGGGATGGATTTAGATAGTCAGGACTCACACACAAGCTGAGCCCCAAGTGGTGAGGGGAGCAAGGGAAGAGCTAGGGGAAGGAAGAGAGCTCCAGGAGGTGGAACAGTGTGTGCCAAGACCTGAGGCAGAAAGGAGCTTGGCTTGTTCTAGGATCAGCACCAGGGCCCTGAGGCTGGGGCTTCGTAAGGAAAGGGGGGCAGGCTGCAGGTGAGCCTGGGGACGTCTTCCGGAACCCACAGGGACCTGATGGCTGGGGCACGAGCCCCAGCTACATTTGGTGTTTGGCAGGAGGAACTGGTATATGTTGAGTGAGGTGGAGATGTGACTTGGTTAACATGCGAAGATGAAGCCCCCTGGGTGGAAGAGGATGAGTGGAAGGGGAGGCCTATTGAACTCTGCAGTAGTCATTGGAGGGGGGCCCCTGGGCGCCGAAGCCAGGTGGTGGCTTGGGATGGAGAGGACCTGGGAGCTGCTGTAGGTAGGAATTCTGGGGCGTAGATCTCATGTGGGGAGTGAAGGAGGCATTCGTGGATGAAATGTTACAGCTTGTGGGTCTTCTTTAAAATAACCCAGCTGGAGCGGGGAGAAGAGGGGTGTGTGTGTGGATGACGTGAGAGTGGTCATGGTGGGTGGTGGCTGTAGAGCTGGGCACGAGTACAAAGGGCCTCATGGCACCAGTCTCTCTACTTTTGTGAAGCCTGAAATTTGCATTAAAAAAAAGTTAAGAAGAAAAAGGAGAAGGAGAGGCTAGTGGCTTAAGCAACGGGGTGAATGGTGGCGCTGTTTCCTGAGATGGAAAAGACACAGAGGGGCAGAGTTGGGGTGCAGGTTGGAAGTCAGGTGCTCCGTTTGGGCCATGCTGTGTCAGGCTTCAATCAGAGAGTAAAGGCAGAGGCCTCTGGGATTTTGGAACAAGGCTCTGTCCCCTTCCTCAGACATCATTCTCCTTCTAAGAATTCTCCTGGCTCGATGTTGGCTGTAACAGAGACTGAGCTTGTGAACAAGAGACATGAGGAGACCAGGAGGTGGGAGGCGTCCAGAAGACACTGGGGTTTGTATCCTCTTCTCTGGCTGGTTGTGCAGACCCGGTGACCTCCATTGTGACGTTGAAGTGGGTCCAGGGTCTTGTATCAACTATCCATTTCACACAACAAACCATCTCAAAAATTAGTGTCATAAAGCAACAAGGATTTCCTATTTCTCACCAACCTGTAGGTCAGCAATTTGGTCTGGGAACAGCCTGGTGATTCTTCTGCTAGTTACACACGGGGTCGTTCCTGGGGCTATCTATGGTTATCTATGATTTGCGTGGGTCTGGCACATCCAACATGGCGTCATTCCCATATCTGGAAGCTGACGCTAGCTAGCTCTTGACTGGGGGCCTTAGCCTTCCTGCACACAACCTGTTATCTGTTAGGAGGCGAGGCTGAGTGTCTTCAGAGCATGGTGGTCTCAGGGCTCCAAGACACCATCGATAGAATTTGCAAGACCTCTCAAGGCCCATCCTCTCCAGGTGCAAACATCACATCTACCACATTCTATTGGTCAAAGCAAGTCACTTTACTTTGCCAAGTTTTGCTTTCGCAAAGCTTTGCTTTGCCTGCTTTGTAGGCCCAGATTTATAGAGCGGGGAAATAGATTCCGCCTCTTGAGGGGGATGCTGTGAAGAATTTATGGCCATATTCAAGCTATCACGGGTCAGAGAGCCCCCATATATGACATGAGCAGGTCGTTCTGGCCCTAGTTGGCCCACATCTGTCATGTTACCACTTCTTCCCTCAAACCAGCATCATAAAAAGGTATATTGCAGACCACTCTGTGGATGTCTGTCAGTTAGGTGTGGCATTTGGCTCAAGGGCTGATTGCGTTTTTGAAGATAGTCATGAGGATATCTCCTATCCAGCACCCAATCTTACAATGTGATGTTGACAAGCTTCCACTGAGAGGTGGGGTCTTATATTTCCACCCCTAGAATCTGGGTGGATCTTCTTAGTAACCTTGACTGCTAGAAAAGGGTAGAAGTGGTGTGTGTGACTTCTAAGGCTAGATCATAAACGGCAATAACAGCTCTCATCGTCTCGATACACTTGTCCTTGGAACCAGCCACCACGTTATGAGGGAACCCAAGCCACATGGAGAGGCCCTCCTTGGGCGTCCCAGTCAATAGACCTAGTTAGGCCCTCAGCCCTCAGCCAACACCAACTGCCAAACATATGAGTTAATGAGCTTTCAGATGATTCCACCCCTGGCTTTAGAATCTTCCAACGGAGGCCCCAGATGTCCCAGAGCGGAGATAAACCATCTCTGTTTGTTCTGTCTGAATTCCTGACCCACAAAAACCAGGAGAGATAATAATGATTATCGATGTCTTAAGCCACTAAGGTTTGGGGTGATTTGTTATGTAGTAGTAGATAATTAAAATAGGATTCCAGTAGTAGAAACAAGAAAAAAAAAACCCAGTAGCTTAAACAAACTAGAAGTTTATTTCTCCTTCTTATTGCGATTTTGGAAGTAGGCAACCCAAGGATGATAAGGAAGGTCCTATGATGTCATCAGAAGCCCGGGGTCTTTTACCTTGTTGTTCTGCTAGCCTCAGCACAAGTACAATTCTCAAGGTCACATCCTGATCCAATATTGCTGCTGGAGTTCCAACCATCATATCTGCATTCCGGGCTGGATGCAGGATGAAACAAGAGGACAGAAGTAGCCTTCACTGATATTTCTATGTCAAGGAGCATTCTTAAAAATCCTTTCCAACACCTTCTGCTTATATCTCATAACCTAAAATTAAGTCACACAGTCACACTCTATGTGCGAGGGAGGCTAGAAATGTTGCCTTTTAGCTGGGCTCATTGCCATCTGAAGTAAAACTGGGGTTCTGCTGTTGAGAAGGAGAGGATAGCGGATCATAGCTAGCAGGTAGTTCGTGACTGTGGTATTAGAGCAGGAAATTGGGAGAAGGAAATCGTCTCCATGGGCAGGAGCTGGAACCACTAAACCTCCCCCCCCTCCACACACACACTCCCCGCAGCGACCTACAATGCTTGGGTACCATAGTTTTTCAAGTTGCTTCTGAACAAAGAACTGACTTCACTCCCAAAGAAGCGAGGCAGTGATGCCCAGGGAAAGCTTTGGTCTAACACCACCCTCCCCCATGGCCGACAGCAGCTGGACTTCGCCCAAAATTCTAAAACGTGGCCCTGACTTTGTCACTTACCTGCTCAACCACGTTCGTGGTTCCCGTTTCCCCGGCTTATGGACAAATTCTGGGGTTTGGTATTGAAGGCCTCAGCCAGCTGTTCCATGGCTCTTTGCTTCTACTTGCTCCTCGCACCTTGCTTCATGCCCTGCGTCCGGGCCTTTGTGCAGGCAGCTCCCATGGCCCAGAACACCCTCTGCCCTGTCTCTGCCCAGGCAAATCCCACCTATTCCCAGCACCCTTCTAGAGCCACCACTAGTCCCTCTGGTGCCTTTACGCAGCTGGGTGCAGCTCCATGCTGGGGCTGGAGGAGCGGCCCGTGGGCTGGCTTCCACCCACACTTGCCCTGCAGCCCAGTGCCCTGGCACAGTGAACACCCTACACGGCTGTACCTGGGAAGATGCCACTGCCAGGAGTGAGTGAGGCCCTTCTTTTGCCCTTGTTCTCGGTCTTCAGATCCCATGTGCTGTTGTGGGGCTGGCTGTTCCCCACCCTGTGTCCTCCGACATGCTCAGCACCCACTCCCCTGGACACCAGTGGCCACCGGGGGCACTGAACTGGCACCACAGACCTTAGCTCTTTTCTTCCACTTTGGTCTACTTCGTCCCCAGCCTGCCAGCAGTGGAATGAAAACCCCCACCGGGCTGGAAGATGGACCACTTGGACAATGCGTTAGAAGTGACCCAGATACCAGTCGGTTGGAGTCAGCTGCTCAGAGCAACTCAAACCTGAGTCTTGGGCCCCCGGCTGGGCAGGGTTCCCTCTCAGCTTACCCTGTTCCTGGGAGCACTGGAGCCCAACCCGGCATCCCCTTCCAGAACCGAGCATTGAATCTCTGACCCAGGGTGGCCCATTGTGCTTGTATTGGCCTTGGACCCACCACATAGGAATGCACGTGAGAAGACCTTCCATTTCATACCTTTTATTTTATCTGCATCTTCTCTGCCTCCTCCCTCCCCCACTGGCCCCCGAGAGGTGGTGGGAACCCCAGCTGGGAGGGGACTATTCTCTCCTCCCCGGAGGAGGGATGGTGTCCCCTGGGCCAGGCCCCACCAATGGGAGAAGCAGGGGCCTCCGTGGCAGAGCAGGTGCATCGTCCAAGAGGCTGTGGCCAAGGCCGAGGTCCCTCGGATGCCCTGTGGCCCTGGGCCCCGTGGGTCATCGGGAGGGTGAAGAGCAGAGAAGTCTGGAGGAGCAAGGAGAGGGAAAGCCTGGGGGTGTGTGCGTGGCTGATAGAAGCAGAGGTGGACTTTGGGGGGACAGGAGCGAGACCAGGAGATGTGGGATCAAGGCGGGGCCCTGAGAAGGAACCCCAGGTCATAGGGGAGCTGGATGTGGGGGGAGGGTACACTAGGGAAAAACAGAGGGCCACGGGGGGACAAGGCTGTGCTCCAAGAACCGGGCTCCCAGTACAGGGGCTGTGCCGCAGAGTCTGATCGGGGGCTGGCCCTGAGCAGAGACCAGAGGGCAGGCAGGGAGGAGCTTGTTAGGGGAGGAGGATGGGCACTTGGGGCCGGTAGTGGGGCCCAGGCTGTGGAGCTGCCACAGCCAACCCCCCAGCTTCATGGAGGCCAGCCCAACCGGGCATGGCCCCAAACCACCAATTTGTGCTTCTGGGTTGCTCGAGGGCTCCCAGTGTGGCCTCGGCTCTGCAGGGAAGAGCCCAGAGGCAGCCCTCGACCGCATGCAACAGCTGTCCCCAGGAATCCTCCCCCATCCCAGGCTTTCTGGAAACCACCCCCCTCAACCTGAGAGGGCCCTAAGCTGGATCACCAGCCATTGCACGGTGCAACGTGGTAGTGGTGGGTGGGGGGAGGGAGCCATGCTGGGACAGTTCACAGACTCAACTTCAGTGGTGTCCATTCACCCCCAAAATGACGCTGGGTCACTGTGCTTCGGTCTGTTTAAGGACTCTACCCCACCCCTACCCCTCGCGTGCTGGTCTGTTTTCCCTCCTGTCTCGGACAACAACTACTCA
Source organism: Ailuropoda melanoleuca (assembly GCF_002007445.2). Lineage (NCBI taxonomy): Eukaryota > Metazoa > Chordata > Mammalia > Carnivora > Ursidae > Ailuropoda > Ailuropoda melanoleuca. Next base: position 84,895,207 of record NC_048233.1, on the reverse strand, counting down.
GGCATCAAAGCCCATGGCGGGATGGTGGGGAGGAGGCCACTCCGGGGACCACGTGGGTCTCAGAGTGCACCCTGCCCGTCCCCCTGGCAGCCGCTGTCACCATGGACAATGAGCACCGGGAAGTAAAGGGCGTCCTCGTAGCATGGTGGGCTTTCCAGGGGCTCTGTGTCCTCTCCACGGCGCCCCAGTGGCCCCCCGCTCAGGCTTCGGAAGACCCCTGGCGTGGCCCGGCCCCCAGCTCCCAGGGAGAGGCGGCTGCGGCTGAAAGGCAGGCGGGGCCCACTGGGCCGGGCTGGGGGCAGCGAGTTGCTGCTGAGGGAGCGACGGCAGCGCTGGCAGCCGCGGAGGTAGGCGCCGGAGCCTGCGCCCATGACCACGGCCTCCGAGTAGCTGGGCACCAGCTGCCGGTTGGAGCAGATGTGCCACTCCAGCTCGGTGAAGTCCACCGTGGCCACGCGGGAGAGCGGGGGCCCGCTGGGCACCGCCCCGGGTGGGGGAGAGCTGGCACCAAAAAGCTTCTCCACCTGGTAGTGCACGTGGGCCGTGCCGTAGGCCGCCACGACGCGCAGTGGCCAGGACAGTGTGGCCGCCGACACCAGCCAGAAGACCCAGGCGCGGGCGTACCAGGGCGGGCTGCGGGGGTCCGCGAAGACCATGAGGGATTCACGGAAGTCCACGTCCTTCAGGTGCATGCCCTCGCGGGCCTCAAGGTAGTCGTCCAGGCCCTCGTTGGCACTGAAGAAGCGGGCCCTCTGGGTGAGGTACGAGGCCTCGGCCTCGGCGCTGCCGAAGCTGAAGCACTTGGTGAAGCGCAGCCGCGTGGCCGCGTGGTCAGCCAGGCCCACGAGCTCCTTGGAGACATCGCGGACGCCGTGTGCTGAGTAGTCAAACTCACCACGAGCTGTGCGGCTGTCGGCCCTCTCGTGGTAGACCTGCGTGGTGGTGTAGGCGTCGCCGTTCCGGTAGCGGGTGATCTGGCGGGTGCGGCGCACGTAGTGGTAGCTGGTGGCCTTCCACCAGACGCAGGGCGGCGCCTGCTGCAGCCGGCGGATCAGGGCAAGCACGGTGTTGGCATCTGTGCGTGGCGCCTGGCAGGACCGCACGTGGCAGTGCCAGCACTCGGCCAAGTAGAGGAGGTAGAGGAGGGACACAAAGGCCAGCGGGATGTACAGGTAGCCGTCAGAGCAAGGGCTGGCTGGGTAGGTGGGGGGTGGGCCCCCGGCCCCACGGGCCAGGGCTGCCTCGGGCCCCAGGACCAGCCGTGGCACCGTGGCCAGGCGACACCAGGCCACGACGGCGCCGCAGGCATGGATGAGCAGCGTAAGGAGCAGGCACTTCCAGTGCGACTCTCGGCACAGGGAGCTTCCCAGGGACTGTTTCAAGGGCCGCTGCTGCAGGGCAGGCAGAGAGGGGAGAGGCACGGGTCAGGACAGGCCGTCAGTGGTGCCTGCGCCTCTGCCTAACCCTGGGAAGGAGCTGGCGCTGGGCTCCCCTCCCCACAGAGGAGGAAACGGAGGCTCTGAGGGATGGAGCGTCTTGCTCCAGACCGCACCCTTCTGGCTGTCATGGTAGAGCTGCAGGATTCAAACTGGGGCCTCTCTGCCCCAGAGCCTGTCCTCTACTGTGCCCCATCATCTCTCAGTCAAGGGCACCTAGGTCAAAACAGACCCATCTCTGCCAAGAGAAGGAAGGGCCCCCTGACTGGCTATTGAGAAAACTGAGCTCTGGTCCCGGTTCTGCCCCTAATTTGCTGTGTGGTCTTGGCCATATTCCTGCCCTCTCTGGTCCTTGATTCCTGGACCTGTTGGTACAGGAGGCCAGGGTGGCAGGGGTCTTAAGGGTGAAGATCATGGGCTTCGGAGCCCTGTGGCCCAGGATTAGGTGCTGGCTCCACCACTTACTGTATGACTTGGACAGATCCCTCATCCTCTCTGGACCTCAGTCTCCTCATCTGTTAACTGGGGCTTTTGTGAGGTTTCAACGAGATCTTATGTGTGGCCATCGCAGCACAGGGTCTGGCCATGGCAATAAATACTGTTACCCTGAGACTCCCTCTGGTCCCTTGGTTCCACTTAAAGACTTGGGAGAAGCTTTTAAGTAAGTGAGAAAGAGGAAGAGCTGGGAACGGAGGAGGTGTGAGTCTGGGGGGAGCAGATGGAGTGTCGTCCTCCACTCCCCATCTGTGCTGTGAGGGAGGGGGCGGAACACAGCTGCTGGGCAGCAGGGGCCACTCCTTGGCCCAGAGGGTTTGGTCTACCCTCCTGGGCAGGGCCAGCCTGGGCCCCACCTCACCTCTAGGGCGCCTATGGAGAAAGAAGTGGGGGAGCGGGGAAAAGAAGGAGAAGGAAGAGGTGGCCTGGCGGAAACAGCAGAGGTGAAGTTAAGGGGCCCCTTCTCCAACCCCAGCACCACCAGGTCTTGAGAGACCCAAGAAGAGAGGAAACGCCCCCGGCTCAGCCCAGGGCAGCCTGCCCTACCCACCAGTCACCCACCACAGGTGCACATCATCACCGGGACCTGCAGGGCAGGTCAGATGCACACCTCCCACCCCATGTTTATCCCTGACCCACCGACCACAGATGTGCACACGGTCTGCTCATCCCAGACCCCGGACCCTCACCGGTGCCCAGGTGCCTGCACTCACCCACGCACACACGCACACACCTCACACAGACCCACCCAGCACCAGACACACACACGCACACACCGTTACTCACTCACTGAAGCCCAGGTCCACACCAGACCCTCACCGGACCACAGTGCACATCCCCCAGCCCCACCGCTACTGCAACCTGAAATCACACCCTAGACTCTACAGGAGACATCCACCCACGACAGAACACGTCCACGCATCACCATATCACCCAAGCCAAGGACCCACCAGACCATCACCTGACTTCAGCTCACCCGAGGTGTGGGGTGTGGGGAGCGCTGACTAGCATTCACACACCCACAAGCACGCTACATCCATCCAAACACGTACACAGACCCACTCATCACCTATCACCCCAACACCCCACACAGGGTCCCACACCGCTGCAGATCTTCTTGGCCAGGGCTGACGAGAGGCCACTCTGGGGGTCCCAGCCGGCAGGATGGGCCCTCGGACCTCACCGCGGGGAGAGGGAGAAGGGGTACCAGAGGCCGCCTCCTTTCCTCTTTCCCCTCCTCCCTCCGCTCCCTCCCCCAAGTCCCAGCTACGACTGCTGCATTGCAGGCGCCGCCCGGGCACCTCGTGAGCCGCCGGGCTGGGCTGGGCGGGGGGCCTGACCCCCGGGCCTCGGGGATGAGGGGCAACGCTGCGGAATGAGGGCGCGCAGGGGCCAGGCGCTGACGTCACAGGAGGGTGAGGAGGGATGAAGGGGCGCCCGGGGCGGGAGTCGCCCCCTCCTCCCTTCCCAGCCCTCCCCCACCTCGACCCCCACGCGAGCCCCTCGGCTAGCCAGACGCCGGCTACCTTAATGACATCATTGGCAACTGGGGTTTTGGGACTTCCCTCCTCAGCCCCTGTCCCGAGGTTTGCCCCTTCCGTCGTCCCCCTCACCCGAGCTCCAGCCCTGGGTCCGGCCCCTCAACACACAGCGCCCGTACCTCCTCCCGCAGCGGCTCGCCGTCCGGCACGAACGCGGGCACCTCCCCGCTGTCGCCTCCGCCGCCGTCGGGCATGGTGTCCTGGCTGCTTGGGCGGCCCGGGCCCGGGCCCGGGGCATGATAGGGGGGAGCGCAGAGGGCTGCGGCGCGACCCCGAGGGCGTCCGCTCGGCTCGGCGGCCGCGCAGGGTGC
>NC_048233.1:84878527-84891256 GCF_002007445.2 Ailuropoda melanoleuca | reverse complement strand
CCCCCCGCGCCCGCCCGGCCCCAAGCCTTGCTTGTAGGGGAAAAAGCAGTTACAGCCCAGAAAGCTGTGATTCGCTTCATTCTCTGGACAGAGGTGCTGGGCTTCACTTAAGAGCAGGCAGCTTGGGGGCCAGGACACCCAGGGGCCTAGGCTTCGTGACCTTGGGCCTGCACTCTCCACCCCAACCTCAGTTTTCCCACCTGAGAAATGGGAATAGAAAGGTCCACAAGCATTCATCATGAGGTACAGGATAGTGGGATCTGGCCTTCATGGGAAGACGCCCTCCCAAGTACTGGTGGCCCCAGTGCTGCTCTCTGGCCCTCAGGGGCCTCAGACCTTCACACCTGCCCCTGGGTCTGGGCAGGCCCCCAAAGCAGACAATTAGTTGGTGGGACATAGGGAGCTGCAATGCTAGGTGAGTTTTGGGTTGCTTTGCCACATCCCCCCACCCAAAGAGCAACTCAAAAACCATTCAGTTCAATACCCCTTACCCATTTAAAGATGAGGTGATTGAAGTGATAGAGTAAAGGAGTGACCCAGGGCTTCATCTGTTTATTTATTATTTATTTATTGGGGACAGATGTTTATTGGGTTATCTTCTTTTTTTTTTTTTTTAAGATTTTATTTATTTATTCGACAGAGATAGAGACAGCCAGCGAGAGAGGGAACACAAGCAGGGGGAATGGGAGAGGAAGAAGCAGGCCCACAGCAGAAGAGCCTGATGTGGGGCTCGATCCCACAACACCGGGATCACGCCCTGAGCCGAAGGCAGACGCTTAACCGCTGTGCCACCCAGGCGCCCCTATTGGGTTATCTTCTATATCCAAGTATTGTGTTTGGCATTGTGAAGACAAGGGTAGGAGTGGAGAATGACACAGGCCCGGTCTTAATGGAATTTATATCCAGGACAAACTGGTGTACCGAGAGGGAGCCTGGAGCCCGGCCTCTGGCCTCAACCCCCAGCCAGATCAGTCCTCTGTTCCCTTTGTCTCTCTGAGAGGGACAAATTAAACTGACTCTTAAAGAATAACTAGGCTTTGGACAAATGGATATGAGGGGGAAAGGCATCCCAGGTGGAGGGGATTTCTGAGGAAAGGCACTGCGATTAGATCACGTGGGCTGTGTTTAGAAAGTAGGAAAGTCACCTGGTGTAACTGGATACTGGGTAGCTACAGGCAGGTTGCAGAGGACCTGATTTTGCTCTCTAGAAAGTGCTGGCTGAAGGTGTGTGAGAGAGGAGGCCCCTGAAGACTGTCTCTGAGTAGGGTGAGAGTGGTCAGACACTGGGCGGAGAGAAAGGAACACCCCCGACCTCAGGAGGGAGGCTTGAGGCGGGGGAGGTATCTCACTTCAAGATGGACCGCAGGACCGGCAATGACTCAGGAGTTTCAAATGCAGCTTCAGGAGGTGGATCGGCACACCTCCACCGTCAAGTCAAATCGGCTGGACCACGGGAGAGTTGACGGGCCAGGCCTGGTGCAGGATCCTGTCCCTACTATAGCACCCAGTCTCTGGGACTTCAGATCTTCTGGAGTTTTCAGTATGTGTAACGGGCGTGTGTGTGTCTTTCTGTCTGTCTCAAGAGGCCGGCAGCAGGCCCCCAGGATCTGCAGGATAGTGGTAGTGGCTGGAGGGCATTTCAGCACCGGACAACGGACAGCACCCGCGCGGGAAGGAGGGGTGGGAGGCGGGAGGAGGAGTCAGCTTCCGGGGCTCGCTGGGCTGCGCTGTCACTGCCCCGCCCGGCCTCCTACTAACACTTGGCTGGCTTCCTGAGCTCCGTGCCAGGACTGGGGTGGGGGGTAGTATGGAGGACCGGAGAGGGAAGCTAGCATTGAGAGAGAGCGGCAGGAGACCCAAGTGGCGGGACTTGGTAGAGCTCCCCCGCACCCATTCTCTCCTGGGGTACGTCCCCAGAGCTAAATTCCGTTCCGGTACTCCCGCCTCCGCCAGGTCTCCACCTGGTGTAGTCGTGGCAGGGTGAGCGTCAAGTACCCCCATTGCGCAGGCGCGGAAATAATTCTCAACCCCCTCCCACCTTAACCCATCTATTGGCTACTCTGGCCCCGAACTAGCAGCCCACCATCCAATCCGAGAGCGCCTCGAGTTGCTCCGCCTATACCCCTCCCGGAAGTTGACTACTGCCGAATCCTATTCGGCGAGGCAGCGCCAGCAGCCAATTGGGAGAGGGGAGGGGCGAGCTAGTGCCGCCGAGGAGCCAATGGCAGGCGACGGAGGATAACGCTGAGGACATGGCGGCTGCTGTCGAAGAGCTCGCGGACGTGTCGGGCTGCTCCATAACCCCGGTCGGTGCCCAGAAAGCGGAGCAGCTGCCTTATTAGTATTCGTACCCACGAGGCGGCGCAGAGAGCCCTTGGGGAGCGCCAGCATCGCGGCCATGGCTTATCACTCGGGCTACGGAGCCCACGGTGCGTGGGGCGCGGGGCGGGCGGGACGCGGCCCGACCGGCCGGAGGAGGGTCGGCGGCGCGGCCCGCTCGCCCTGAGGGAGAGGGGTAGCCGTGACCGCTCCCCAGGGCGGCGGGTGTCTTTCGGGTTTCCGCCCTGCGTGACTCCACAACGCGTCCCGGACTTCGCCCTCTTGGCCCAGTCCTGAGATGGGGCGGTGACCGCACAGCTGGTATTCCCATGCCAGACCCGGGCACGAACGGGGTCTGCCTTCAGAACTTTCTTTACCTGTCATGACCCTGGTAGGGGCCCTTGGCACAGCCCAGGGCCTTTGGGTACCCAGCTGTCGCCTTTCCCACCCTTGTTCATGCGGGATGCATGAACAGTTAGTTATCTTCATCTAGGAAACTTCTACTCACTCTCCCAAGGCACAATTCAGAGATCACTTCCCTTGAGAAGGCCCCCAGAAACCCCCAGGTGGGCAACCACTTCCAGGCGCTGCCTCAGCTCTTTCTTTGCCTACATTTAGCACCTCTGGAAAAAGATGCCTCATTAACCTAACCCCAGCCAGCCCGGGTTTCCCTAACTGATTGTTTGGTGGCCCCAGGACCCATACAGGGCTGCCCACCCTGGGGAAAGGGGTGGTGGTTTGGGCTCATGCTTGATATTCCTGTCACCTACTCTAGTACCTACAAACCCACAGGCTCCAAGCACAGGGCCCGGGCAGCTCCAGATCCCCCTCCCCTCTTCGATGACACAAGCGGTGCTTACTCCAGCCAGCCAGGGGGATACCCAGCCCCAGGAGCCGACGTGGCCTTCAATGTCAACCACTTGCTTGGGGACCCAATGGCCAACGTGGCTATGGCCTATGGCAGCTCCATCGCATCCCATGGGAAGGACATGGTGCACAAGGAGGTGTGGCCCGCCCCCAGGGCAAGGGTGGCAAGATTTCTGGCCAGGGATGGGGCATCACGGGACCCCACCTAATTCTCACAGCAGCCCTCAGGGAAGGAGCACACAGAGGAGCACCCTGAGGTTTGGTGTGCAGCTTGTCCACAGCCTCCTCTCTCCTCTCCCAGCTGCACCGTTTTGTGTCTGTGAACAAACTCAAGTATTTTTTTGCCGTGGACACAGCCTACGTGGCTAAGAAGCTGGGGCTACTGGTCTTCCCCTACACACACCAGGTGAGCTGCCTTCCAGGTGAGCTGGTGGGGCCCTGTGCCTCCTGCGTCCCATCCCAGAGTTTGGCCCCCAGACCTCAACCCCCTTCTTTCTTTTCTTTTCATCTTTTTCTCCTGACCTGGCTGCTGCTGCCACCGCCAGAACTGGGAGGTGCAGTACAGTCGCGATGTGCCTCTGCCACCACGACAAGATCTCAACGCCCCTGACCTCTATATCCCCAGTGAGTCTTTCTTTGACCTGGGCTGGGGGATGTGGCGGGACATGTGCCTTGAGTCACCGATGAGGAGAGAGAGGCTTGTGCATTGATTCAGCATCTGCTCTTGGTGCTTTTGTGTGTGATGGTTGCTAGACACCTGGTAGACGGAGCAGGGGGACCAGTAAGGAGCTTCCTGGGTGTGCCCTCTGTGCCCTCAGGGTACTCCCTTTTGAGATCTTTTGGCCTCTTAACTGGGACCATGTCCCTCCCCAGCCTGGATCCCAGGGCTTAGACCTAGTCCTACAACTTCCGGTAGTGGGACCTCAGGCTGGCTCCTTTTACTCTTATGTAAACCAGGAATGACGACAGTCTCTACCACCAAGGATTGTGGTGGAGATTCAGTGAGGTGATGTGCGCTCAGCAGAAAGCACACTAAATAATAGTTACTGTCATAGCGGATTCCTTGTCCCCCAAGTCCTGCTCCAACATTCCCTCCTCTGAGAAAGTGGTCAGTCCCTTCTGGGTTCCCGGAACTGCCCATCCACGTGGCACCGGGTCAGGCTGCCCACCTTGGACAGTGGCTGGCAGACTGTGCATCTGACTCCTCTCTGTCCTGGGGCCTGTTCAAGGCGAAGCCCACTGTGGACACCCTGGAGCAGGGTGAGTGTGCCCGGGCGGCCCTCAGAGGGGTTGCCAGGGCAGCCAGTGCTAGTGAAGGCAGCCAGTGAGCCCAGTTGCTCCAGGAGGGCCACAGGTTCTTCTGTCCTTCCTTCCATTTTCTCTCAGAGCCACCTTGTAAAGCAGGAACTGCCATCCCCATTTACGTGTTGAAGCCAAGGCTCAGAGAGACGACTGTCTTTGAAGCCACATGGCTTATAGGTGGTGGAGCTGGTTTCCTGACTTCAGACCCTGTGCTCTCTGGTGGGCACATCAGTTCTGGTGCTTCAAGGGAGCAGAGAACAGGGCCGAGGAGTTATAGTTGCTGTGAAAGCCCAGCACCCCCTGGCTCTAAGCTTTTGTGTAAACAGCAGGGGTAAACTGGGAGCCCTCAACATTGGTGGGATGGCCAGAGCCAAAGCCAGGGCCAGTGGCCAGACTGAAAATTACTGGCTGAGGTGACGTCATCCCCATGGGCTGGACTCTGGGGAGAGCCTGGGTTGTCTTCAAGCCTGTATTTAGTCCTGCAGTGTCGTGGGAGATCAGTTTGGCCCCTGCCTGTTGGTCTAGGATTAGCAATAGCCTTGGCCTGTGATATAGTTTGAGCCACAGCAGGCAACTTTGGTGAGTTGCCTAGCACAGGAACAGGGAAGGAGGTGGCTTGGCGGTCCTGAGAGAAGGGTCAGGGTAGCATTTACAGAGGGGGAAAGGGCTGAGTAGGGAAAGGCATCTCAGGCAGGGTATTAGGAGCTGACTATGGAGGTTGGGCATGTGGGGATATGCAGAGAAGGAAGTATGGGGAGAAGGTAAGGAGTGTAAATGGCCCCAAATACCTAGCCAGGGGGCTCTGATTGAGGAAACCAGGCTGATGGCATCTTTCTGGCTCTTGGCAGCAATGGCCTTCATCACTTACGTGCTATTGGCTGGGATGGCACTGGGCATTCAGAAAAGGTTAGTACCAACGCCCTCCCGCATTCCCACCAGCTCCCGCTCCTGACTGCTCTCCTCACCTTACTAGGGGACCTGTGGTAGGTCCCAAGCCCAGCCCATGTCCTCAGTCTCACACCTGCCACAGGATGACTGGTTTCTGAACGCCTCCCCTTCTCCCACATGGCCATAGGTTCTCCCCAGAGGTGCTGGGCCTGTGTGCAAGCACGGCGCTGGTGTGGGTCGTGATGGAGGTGCTGGCCCTGCTCCTGGGCGTCTACCTGGCCACTGTGCGCAGTGACCTGAGCACCTTCCACCTGCTAGCCTACAGCGGGTACAAATATGTGGGGTGAGTACCTATGGGCCAGGCCAGAGGCAGGCCTGGGAGAGGGGCCTGCTGCCGTGGGTTCCCAGACGGTATTGCTATAGCCTTGAATTATGACCCTGGGCACTCCTCTTCCCCTCTCTGGGCCCTAGCTCTTCTCTATTAGAAGAACCAGCTGTTTTTAGCATTCTTCTCAGGAACTGTGTACTGTTTTTCAGGTCAGGAATGTATGGAGAGTCCCCCTCGGAACACAGGGGAGAAGGGCCTTGTGCTGGGGCAATAAAGGGGGGTCTCATATCCATGTCCTAGGACTGAGTCCTAGGCCTTCCAGATTCATCTTGAGTCTAGGACCCTGTGGGGATAGATTGAAGATAAAAGGCCCCAGTGGTGGTGGGTGGGGTCTAGCCTGGGTGGTGGGGCCAGTCTCAGGCACGGACCCTTGAGAGATCTCCAGCCTTCTCTTTCTCCTCTCCCCCTCACCCCCCTGCACCCCACCCCTGCAGGATGATCCTCAGCGTGCTCACAGGGCTGCTCTTCGGCAGTGATGGCTACTATGTGGCACTGGCCTGGACCTCGTCTTCACTTATGTATTTCATTGTGAGTCGGGCTGCCCCTCACGCCTCACCCCCTGGAGTTGGAGCTGGGGACGAGCCTCCCCCTCCCGGCCCAGCTTCAGCTCTCTCCTTTCTTCCAGGTGCGCTCTTTGCGAACAGCAGCCCTGGGCCCTGACAACGTGGGGGGCCCAGCTCCCCGGAAGCGTCTCCAGCTCTACCTGACCCTGGGAGCTGCAGCCTTCCAGCCCCTCATCATATACTGGCTGACCTTCCACCTGGTCCGGTGACCCCCAACCCCCACTGGCACTGATCTTTCCATACATTGAAGATTTGATTTCCTTGACTGTATTTGATCCTTGTTCCTGGGGCCTGGGTGGGGGGCTCTCCATCGCCCAGGGTTTACCAGGCTCAGGGGACCCAGGGGAGGGCTTCCTGAAGTTGGTGGCCTTCATACTGCTTTGAAAAGCAGATGGAAGGGTTTCAGCAGGAATAGCTGTTGAGCTGTAGCCAAGAAAGTGAGGATAGAGGGGAGCAGCTGCCAAGGAGACCTCAAAGGCCTCTGATCCATCTGAGGGGTTTCCCTAGAGGGTTCCGTGGGCCAGTGGTTTGAGCCCAGCTGTACTGGGGATTTAGCTGAGGGCTGCCCCCTATAGAGTTCCTTTGCCCCCATGTCCTCTTCAAGCCTTTCAGGAGCAGAACTGGGGCCCACGTGTTTGCAGTAGTTTATTCATATTTTGTCACAAATGGCCGGGGAGGGGGTGCCGGACTCCTCCAGGCAACATAGAAAATAGGTCCAAGAGACAGGACAGGCTGGGATTGGGGTAAATGGGGATGGGGAAGGGGGAGGTCTGGAGAGAGAATCTGGGGAGGGGAGAGGGCAGACTAGGGGTGGGGCTGCCCCCCTGCTGAGCCTGCTCATTCCCGGTGCGGGTACCCCCCCACCTGCAGGGGGAGCCTCAGGGTGAGGGTGGAGGGGGGCGGCCCAGAACTTCCAGGGTCAAGCCCTGCTCCTTGGCAGGGTCCTTGTTCCCCCCGAAGTGGACAAGGCCGGAGGTTCCGCCCCTTACAAGACTGACTGCCATGCCCACAGGCTGGCAGAGGAGCCCCTGCCCCTATTTAGAGCTCTGCCCAGCCCTGGTCCAAGGGGAGGGGGCTCTGAAGGCGGGAGGTCCCCGCAGCAGCAGTTTGGAGGGGTGGAGAGGAGGCTGGGGGCACCAGTGCCCCCTCCCTCCCCAGGGCTGAGGCCTCTGCGGCCGAGGGGCAGGGCTGGGGGTGCACAGGCGTCCGGTCCATTCTGGGCTTGCTCCCTGGCCGGCTTCCCCCTTAGAAACTCACCAACGTATAAACCATACTGTGGGAAGATGAGGCAGTGAGCCGAGTCCTGAGTAGGCCCAGCTACTGGCTACCCACCCTGTCATACCCTGGGTTGCCCTCAGTCCTTAGGGGGAAAAGGCAGGAACTTGGGGCCCAACCATTCCTGGAATTGGAGGCATGGTACCTGGAACATCCCTTCCCTGACTTCTGACTGCCATGGGCAGGACCTCACCTGTACAGGTAATAGAAGAAGGAGAGCAGGTAGAAGGCGAGTTTGCACCAGGACTCCTTCTGGCAGTAGTTGAGGATGTCAGCATTCATGATGGAGACCGCATCATACATGACCTCAGAGCCATCCGCCGGGCGATGGAAGTACCTGGGGTGAGGGAGGAGCCTGAGTGCGCACGTCAAAGCTCCCACCCCCATCTTGCCCCTGCTCTTCCGTCTCACTCCCCCCAACGCAGCTTCCAGAGGTGGTAAAAGAGGGGGATGTTGAGGCCCTCACCTCCAGAGGTGGTAGAAGAGGAGGGGGATGTTGAGGCCCAGGGTCACCCACTCTGCTGCACACAGAAACATCAGACAGAAGAGGCCGTGGATGGAGTATTCTGGGACCACCAGCTGGGGAGGGAGGGTGAGAGGTCAGCTGCCTGGTGCCAGAACAGACCCCAGCTTCAAGGGCACAGAGGGGAGCTGGGATTTGGGAGGTGCCCCCCACCGCGACCTCTGGGGACTAAAGGGGCCTCTAGCCTCCCACTCCCTCCAGGTGGCAGACCAGATGAAGCAGTTCCCAGTGGGGCAAGGCCGCGCTCCTAGTCACAGAGTAGGGCTGAGCTGGGCTAGGCGCCTCCTGCTACCAGCCCTGACACTGACCTTCCTCAGGAGGCAGCAGATGCGTTCGATGTTTTTTAAACGCTCGCGCTGTAGGGGGAGGAAAAGGTCACCATGGGGAAGGCGGAGGAGCGGGCATTGGGCTGCCCCCACCGCCCTCCCTACGTCCCCCGCCGACCTGCACGTGGCCGCCAGGGGGCGCCATTGCAGTCTCTCCGGCAGTGAGGCGGCCGCGCCGTCCCCATGGCAACCGTCACCATGGAGGGACCTTCACCCGCGTCTCCACGGCAACGGCCCAGAGCCTGGCAACGGCCGCCCCGCCAGGAGGAACCCGAGCCCTGAGCCCGCGCCAGGTGTTTGCTGGGGGCGGGGACAGACAGGAAGGGGCACCGCCGCCGGTCCCACCACACACCCCTTCTTCCCGTCCCCAGTCCCCCACCCTCCTTCGCCTGCGACAGATGGAAAGACAGACGGACGGACACACCTCGGCACAGCACATGTATCACTTACTGCCCGCGCTGGGTTCCCCTGGTCGATGGGGTTCTTGAAGTCGGTCCGCAGCTCGTCAAAGGCTATGATCTGGGGGAGGGGCGTGTGCCCGTCAGGGTTGGGGCAGCAGTTTATGGCCCCCCACCCATCCTTCTGTGGGATAGGAATTCATACATGGGTACTGGACCAGATGGCGCTTGCTGCAAAGGTGGAGAAACTGAGGTTGAGGGAGGGGCGGGGCCTGGCCCAAGGTCACAGAGTAGTGTGGAATGGAATCCTAGTGTGCTGATGCCCCAGTCAAGCCGTGTTCACGACGCTTCCATCCAAAACATCCCAGAGATGGTGTCTCTTTCTGCATTTTGCTGACCACCGGGACCCCAGGGGCCTCGGGCACAGCCCTTGCCTGGGTTGGCTCCCTTGCTTGGGAGAGGTGTGAAGTATATTCCAGGGTGATCAGGGCTAATGGGGTGCCTGGTCCAGCACTGGAGGTGATGGGGGGTAGAGTTCAGGCTGGACTCTGAGTGGCTGTTTGGTGTACAAATGGGGGAAGGGCAGTCCAAGCAGCAAGAACAGCAGGTACAAAGGCAGAAGGTTGAAAGAACAAGGAACATTCAGGAAGCTGCAGGTTCCGTGGGGTCAGAGTGAAGTGTGAGGTGAGTGGGAAGGAAGAAGGGAATGTGAAAGATGGGCTGGAGATGCTGTGAGCCCGGACCGGATATTTGGACTTTAACCCAAAAGTAATGGGGAGCCACTGAGGGGTATAAAACAGCAGAGTGGGACAGACAGGCTAATGCTTTAGGATGGATGGTGCAGAAGTACACATTGGCTAACAGTCCCAGCCAAGACATACATGATGGTTACTCTGTGCCAGTAGGCTTTATGTTTACTAACTCATTTAATGCTCGCAACAACCTGATGACGTAGGGACTGGTATTGTATCCGTTTTGTAGATAAGGAAACTGAGACAGACAGGCTAAGTCACTTGTTCAAGGCCACACAGCTAGTCAGTGATAAGCCAGGATTCCAACCCAGTTAGACTCCAGCATTAAAATTCTTAACCGCTTTTTCATAGGCAGACCAGGCCAGTGAGGAAATGGGGGAAGGGCGGGGTGGGGGCAAGTTGATGGTGATCAGCATGAGAAGAGTGGCAGTGAGAGTGGAGAGGATTCCAGAGCTATTTAGAAGCCAGACTCCAGTGGGCTGCAGAGTGGAGGCACAGGGGCCCAAGTTGCTTTTGGGTGTGGGGCATCTGGTAGATGGCACTGTCCCCATTGGGATGGGGAACTCTTGGGAGGAACAGGTGTTTGAAGGGATGATAAGACAGACCTGGGGGGCGGTGGGAGCTGGCATGGAAGGAAGTCTGGAAGAAAAGCCTTCAGCGCCAGCCCGAGGACGAGGCACAGGGCCCACCACCCCCAAGCATCCCCGACCCCAGACGGCTTGGAGGGAGAGAACATGGGCTTCCTGGAGGGAGACGGGGCCATCTGGAGCAGCACCCCCTCCCCATGGACTCTGGGCAGCCACCTGCCTGCCAGGCACAGCAATAGGGTCCAGCAGGGAGTGGAAGGGTGCCGTCTGTCTGCCCCAGAGCTGGCACCACCAGCAGGCAGCGGGTGTCGTGCCTCCCACCGCCCCCCCCAGGCTGCCTGGCGCTGACTCAGCCCCCTGGAACAAACAATCCCCCACGATGACAGCTGACACGCGTCACTCACCACCAGGGTTGCCTAGCGACCAGTGGGGACTGGCTCAGGGTCTGGGGTGGGATCTGGGGTCTTGCCTTGGAAGGTTCTGGTTCTTACCAATTTGGAGTGAGGACCACACCTCCTATGTCTATGGCTATCCCATCCCCTTAGTAGGTCATGCTCTGGGCACTCTGATGTATATCCAACAAACCCACTTTATCCACAAGGAAACAGACTCAGCAGGAGTGACTTGCTAAGATCACCGAACTAAATAGCTGAGTGAACACCGTGTTTGACACACAGTAGGTGCTCAATAAATATTTGTTGGACCCTTTCTCCCAGCCTAGGAGCGTCACAAGGGCAAAGCCAGAGTCTTGTTCATCCTTGACTTTCCCACAGCTGCCCAGAGCCCAGTTCTCAGGAAGCTTAGACACTGGTGTGTTGGATGGAGGACTGCTCTGAGTAGCACCTAAGGACAGAGGGGCTGTGGGAGGTCTCTGGGTGGGGAGAGGCCTGGAAAGGGGCTTCTTGATTTCCAGGAAACTTTCTCCAAGGAGCTGGTTAGGTCTGTGTTCCCAGCCTGTGACCCTCAATTTCTTCCAATCTTTTAGGACCCCCAGCCCACAGGATTGTCCATTACCCAGGGATGAGATAGAAGGCTCAGAGAGATCAATACAGATGGGGGGTTATGAAGGCAGAGAAAGAGAAAAAGACAAAGGGGGAGAAAAGAAAAAGCAATTAAGAGACCCACAGAGAGAGAGAGGGAGGGGCAAAACCAGGGAGAGGGCTGGAGATGGGAGGGGGGGATGTGTTGGAAGGTGCCTGTAGGGGCTCACTCCTTACACAGGAGGGGTGCAGTCAGAGTCCATGGAACCCTGATGCTGGGGAGATGGGCAGCAGTGGGGCTAGGGGGATAGTGAAGGGAGAGACTGGTCAGGAGCCAGGGAGGATCATGGGCAGGTAGCAGTTCCCAGGAAAAGAGAGGAAGTGGGGAGACCAGGAAATAAGCAGGTGAGGTAATGAGGAGGAAGTGAGAGGAAGGAAAGAACAGGCTACAAGGGGAGAGACCGGAGAGGGGTAAGGGAACCCCCCCCAGCCCAGAGGGGATGGAGATCAGGAAGGTGTGTCCTGGAGCGGAGGATGCCGAAATGGATGGACCAGGGCCGACCAAGATGGGCAGTCCTCATTGAGGGGATCAGAGAGGGGGCCGAAACCTCAGGGGACAGAGGTGGAGGGAGGGCAGCCAAGGGGGGCAGCAGGGGCCCCAAACAATGAGCTGGAGGCTAAGTGATATAGTTCTTGGTGAGAGGAAGGGAGCCAGGCACAGAGGGCCCCTGAGAAGAGGACCCCAGAGAGAATGAGGGAGAGGGACTCTCTCTGAGGGGAGGCGATTAGGATAAAGGATGAGAAATGGACACTATGAAAGACCAGATGTGAAGCCAGGCCAGAGTGAGAGAAAGACCAAAGGGGACACAAGACATAGGGGAAAGTGGAAAGGAAGAGGAGGGAAAATGGGAAGTGGGGATGAAACCTGATGAGAGGAAGCCCAGAAAAGAGGGGGCAGGGAAGCCCAAGGTGAGCTGGTGGTGGGGACTAGGTCTCTGGTCTGCTTAGAGCCAATCGCTGCTGGGTCAGGGAGGTGAGTGAGAGGGAAAGGGTTAATGGACTCTGCGATCTGTGGGTCCTGTAAACAGATGCAGTTGCCATGGCAACCGGCTCCATCACTCCGGCTGGAAAAACCCACAAAGGGGGGGCAAGCAGACAGACAAACTGCCCGACAGACAAACGGGGGCGACTGGATAGGGGGGTTAGGAGGAGAGAAAGGAGCAGGAATCCAAGAATTCTGCCCCACACCCCAAGGCGGCATGGGGCAGGGGCAGGGGGTCAGAGACCAACTGACATACCCACAGACAGGCGGGGGCGGCGGAGGAAGGGGGCCCCGGGAAGGAAGCCGACAACGGGAGGGGGTATTCATGGGGGCAAAGAGAAGCTGACCGAAGGGGGATAGCCAAAAGGAGGCTCCAAGTTTCCCCGGACCCCGAGCCCATCTGCCCGGTCCCCTCCCGCTCCGTGTGCTCCCGGCGCCCCCCCACCCCGCCCCCAGCCAGCCCGGCCTTACGTGCCAGATGACAAAGAAGATGAGGGAGGCGCACAGCACCAGGGTGAG